>NW_027171728.1:320000-397500 GCF_036898095.1 Palaemon carinicauda
AAATATGTTGGAACAGAAATTGCTTGAATAATGAAAGAACACTGGGGGAGGAAGAGAAAAAAAAATTTAGATGTGTCTTCTTGGAAGATCCAGATATCTCTCGAGGAATATTAATGTTCACCTTGTGTCCAATGTGAGGGGAGGACTGACCACTGACCATAGTTGCCATTTTAGCGCTTTTCACGCTAGATTTGGCTCGTTTTATTTTCTAGTTACCGCAGCCACACTATTTTGACTTTTTTAGACAAATCTACCACCAAACATACCGCTTTTCCATCAGATAAAGTATATGATAAACTGACTGCATTTTTCTACTTTTGGACATACTGTATTGTATCAATTTCCGCTTTAAAAGGCAAAAGATTGGTTCTGTTAATGAGGTTCACGCTAGATTTGGCGCGTTTTATTTTCTAGTTACCGCGGCCACACTATTTTGACTCTTTTTTAGACAAATCTACCACCAAACATACCGGTTTTCCATCAGATAAAGTATATGATAAACCGACTGCATTTTTCTACTTTTTGACATACTGTATTGTATCAATTTCCGCTTTAAAAGGCAAAAAATTGGTTCTGTTAATGAGGTTAACAGAAGCTCCTGTAGCGTGTTTTCAGAATCAGAAGTGGCAACCCTGCCAGCCAGTGACCACCTGCACGGAGACGGCTGTAATACCCTGAAATTGGTGACATCACAGTCTTAGGATTATCCCCATGCTGAAGCAGATCCTTGAAACTGTAGGATCGTACGGGAGCCTTAAAACTATCGTTTTTTTTTTCACCCCAAGTTATCGTACATATACAATAATTATCGTAAGAATGGCAACCTTGACCAGGGTTGTCGGATTACTGCCACTGGATTATCGTACGGGAGCCTTAAAACTATCGTTTTTTTTCACCCCAAGTTATCGTACATATACAATAATTATCGTAAGAATGGCAACCTTGACCAGGGTTGTCGGATTACTGCCACTGGATTATCGTACGGGAGCCTTAAAACTATCGTTTTTTTTTTCACCCCAAGTTATCGTACATATACAATAATTATCGTAAGAATGGCAACCTTGACCAGGGTTGTCGGATTACTGCCACTGGATTATCGTACGGGAGCCTTAAAACTATCGTTTTTTTTCACCCCAAGTTATCGTACATATACAATAATTATCGTATGAATGGCAACCTTGACCAGGGTTGTCAGATTATTGCCACTGGATTATCGTATGTGAGCCTTCAGATTATCGTTTTTCACCCCAAGTTATCGTACATGTACAATAATTATCGTACGAATGGCAACCCTGGGTGTGTCTGAGCAAAGTGCTGAAACAGATTTTTCGAAGCTGTATCAGAGGCGCAGAGTTGCCAGGTTGGCCTTTTTTCATGCCAAAAAAAATCAAATTTGGCCTTTTTGAAATTAGTTGTCCTTTAGCATTATCATGAAAAAATGCCATTTTTACAAATTAAAATTCTTCGTTAATTTGAAAAGGGTTTCAGTTTCATAGGGTAACGTTACGTCTATTTATAGATCTATTATATGGACGACACATTCTTGAGTAATGCGTCTGGGGGAACCCTCAAATTTGGCCTTTTTTTTTTTTAATTAGTTGGCCTTTAGCATTATCATGTAAAAAGGACCCCTAAATACTATATTTATGGCCTTTTTCTACTACCAGGTTGGCCATTTAAAGCTGCGGTTGGTTAGAAGTTGGCCTTTTTCTACTACTAGGTTGGCCATTTAAACCCGCGGTTGTTAGAAGTTGGCCTTTTTCTCCTTTCGAAAACCTAGCAACCCTGATCAGAGGCAGTTTTCTTGAGATGTGTTGCAACTGATGCAACATCCTTAAAGGTTTCAATTTGTTTTTTTACCCCTCTTGCCACAAAAACGATGTTGAGTTCGTTTTCCAGAAAAAAAAAATGCCTTGTCATTATGATATTCAAGTCACAGTCATGTGGCCCAGCCTCTTGTCTTGCTGTTTGCATCGTAATGAGAAATTACGTTTTTGATACCTTGCTTCTTTTTTTTTTTTAATCATTTCTCACATCCTAGTAGTTTCTTTTGATTCCCACTGTTATATACTGCTAGATCTTAGCTCAGAGAGATTCTATAATAGTTAAAATGCTTCCAGAAGACTAAAATTACTGCTAGATCTGTGCTTAGACAGCATCTATAACAGTTAAAAAGCTTCCAGAAGACTAAAATTACTGCTAGATCTGTGCTTAGACAGCATCTATAACAGTTACAAAGCTTTCAGAAGACTAAAATTACTGCTAGATCTGTGCTTAGACAGCATCTATTACGTTTAAAATGCTTCCTGAAGACTAAAATTACTACGGTATTTATGCTGAGACAGCATCTATAATGTTTGAAACGCTTCCAGAAGGCTAAAATTACTACGGTATGTATGCTGAGACAGCTTCTATAACGTTTAAAACCTTCCAGAAGGCTAAAATACTACCAGATCTTTAGTCAGACTGCATCTATAACGTTTAAAACCTTCCAGAAGGCTAAAATACTACCAGATCTTTAGTCAGACTGCATCTATAACGTTTAAAACCTTCCAGAAGGCTAAAATACTACCAGATCTTTAGTCAGACTGCATCTATAACGTTTAAAACCTTCCAGAAGGCTAAAATACTACCAGATCTTTAGTCAGACTGCACCTATAACGTTTAAAACGCTTACAGAAGACTGAAATTACTGACAGATCCTTGTTCAAACAGCAACTGTGTATAATTTTACCCCATATTGGACAAAAATCGCATCAGCGTGTAACAGAGGCACAGATAGGTGGTTTTATTCCAATCTCCTTACTCAACATGTTGCAATATGCTTTTTGCGTTATCGTTATCTGTGTTGAAACTCCCTTCCGTTGTGTGCTGTGAATATAAATCTTTCTTAGTCATCCTTTGTTTAATCAAATTACGAAGTCAGATCATTCTTCTCCAAACAAGACGGGAAAAACATGTTGTGTCTCCGGCTTTAAGTTCCTGTTTGAACCCGTGGGATTCATTACTACTCTTGTGGTTTATTTCCTTATTTCCTTTCCTCATTGGGCTATTTTCCCTTGGGAGTCAGGCATACAAGTGTACGTTATTACACTGGTAATACTCTCTCTCTCTCTCTCTCTCTCTCTCTCTCTCTCTCTCTCTCTCTCTCAGCAAGTGGTGCACGGGTATATATTCGTGAGATTGTTTGTAAGCATCGTGAAACGACCCCAGTTCTATATTATTATTATTATTATTATTATTATTATTATTATTATTATTATTATTATTATTATTATTATTATTATTAGCTAATCTACAACCCAAGTTGGAAAAGCCAGATGCTATAAACCCAAGGGCTCCAACAGGGAAAAATAGCCCAGTGAGGAAAGGATATAAGGAAATAAACGATATAAGAAGTAATGAACAATTAAAATAAAATATCTTGAAAACACTAACAATAAGTAAATAGATATTTCATATATAAACTTAAAATGACATAAAAAACATTTGCTGCAAGTTTGAACTTTTGAAGTTTCACCGATTCAGGATTAACGAAGTTTGACGTAAACCAACTAAATTATGAGAAAAGTCCTAAGTGGAAACTCTTGCCACATAATGTAGTGTTTCATCATCGTAAAGTTATTAAAATTTATTCTTCCCGTTATTAAATTTGATTATCATTCTTTTATTTCGTTGTCGTTGTTATCCACGCATTTTTTAACATAATAATTACTTTATTCCTTCCTGTAATTCCTTTTTCATTAACGTATTAAGTAGTTCCTCGCTTGAAGGTACACTCCGTCTCACTATTCTATCTTATTTCTCTTCCTCTTGTTTTTTTTTTTTTAACTTTTTTATAGAATATATAAGAAATATTTATTTTAATGGTGTTGCTGTTTTTAAAGTATATTCTAATTCTTATTTAGTTTTCTTGTAGTTTATATATTTCCTTATTATTTTTCCTCACCTGGCTATTATTCCCTGTTGGAGCCCTTAGGCTTATAGCATCTTGCTTTTCCAACTTGGGTTGTAGCTTAGCTAATAATAATAATAATAATAATAATAATGATAACTGGTTTGTTAATGTTCTTCTTTAGACTATACGGTCTCGCTTGCTGGTGTAGACCTCCTCCACGGCAGAGTATTTCTCGAAACCAGCTTGCCTTTCCCAGAATCAATTTACACCGTGGACGTATTTTTCGGTCGACCTTGACCTTTGACCTAGGACTTAACATAACAATAACCCTATGAAAGTTTCATTACTCTGAGTAGGCCTAAAATTGTGGTCGGAAAGTTGTTCACAAACAAACGAACCAAACATGGGTGAAAACATAACCTCCTTCCAACTTCATTGGCGGAGTTAATAACAGAAAAAACAACAGTGCAGAAAAGAACATGTCACTTTAGGAATAAAATATCAGTTAAAACAACCTTGTGCAGATAGGAAATAAGTGATTTAGGAAAAGATGGACCAGCCTTCGTAAGATTATTAATATTTAGGAAGAAAAGCTTCAATATTAAACCACAGTATGAGGAAAATAATCCAATTTTATTACACCACGTGGTATTACTAGGAAGATAAGAGAGCAGTATCTGTTATCTCAAATTTTCGATATAGATTGCTCATATAAATTATCTCTAGCGGGGTTCCCCATATGGAAATATACGATACTTGAAAATAATAATAATGTAATTGTAATCATGTCTTTGTCCTGTTCGAAAATGATGGTTATTGCTAGTGTGTGCGACCCGTCAAAAATGACTGCTAATTATTTAGATTCATATGAACACGCACCCTACTCTCACCAATGTATGACTATTCCCTCTCCCCGTAAATCAAGGGATTGTGAGAGCTTGAGTATGACCGTATGTATATATATATATATATATATATATATATATATATATATATATATATATATATATATATATATATATATATATATATATATATATATATAGAAGAGAGAGAGAGAGAGAGAGAGAGAGAGAGAGAGAGAGAGAGAGAGAGAGAGAGAGAGAGAGAGATAAGCGCTTGGGCAATGGTATGTTGCACATGTCCCTTCTGCCCTGCCTTCTATAATTCGTTCTTCACGTTCAAAATGATGTCAGGAATTAAACTGGAAATGTGGTTAAGAAATGTGGTTAAATGGAACTGCATTCCTTCTTTATAAGTGATAATGCATTTCTCTATCAGCTGAGAATGAAAGATTGACTTGGTTATAAATAGGACAAGTTCATTAAGGACATTGGTCTCACCCAATTGGAGTTGTCGTCTTTGGTTTTAAGTTTTCTCAACTGAAAAAGAATTTGAATTGGTTTGGTTTTCAAGGAAGATATGAGGTAAATCGTTCCCCCTAACACACACACACACACACACACACACCTTTGAGTCAGTTCGTATCCCCTGACCTTGCAAATATAATTTATCCCAATAAACAAAGACGTAGTTTTCCACTTGTGTGTGAATGCGTAGTTTTACTCTCCCCCCCCCTCTCTCTCTCTCTCTCTCTCTCTCTCTCTCTCTCTCTCTCTCTCTAACATTTATCTCTATAAACAAAGACGTAGTTTTCCCAGTTGCGTGTGGATGCGTAGTTTTACCCCCCCCCCCTCTCTCTCTCTCTCTCTCTCTCTCTCTCTCTCTCTCTCTCAAGGAGTGCAGGCAAGAATATGCCTACATAATTATTTTGAATATGAAATCAGTCTACGATTAATTTCATCGTACCTTGGCCAAGGTCAAATCGATTGCGCCATGTTTAAGCAAGAGATAACCGCCAATAACGTAAAGTTTTGTAACGAATACCAACGAAGATATAAAAAATAGGGCCATTCCCTAATCGTTAGTTATCGTTGAAACGTTCTGAACGTTTGATACAGATGTTAATATCATTTAAATGTTGCTCAAGATGATGCAATAATTTTTCGCTTGTGTGTGGTCTACCGGTATTCCCCCCCCCCCCCCCTGGCTCACCGTTCTCTTTAGGAGTGAAAGGGGGAACTAAAATATATTCGTGTCTTTGGTCTATACTTATTTCTCTGTTAATAGTGAGTAATTAATAAGGTGTGGATGCCTTTTATGGTAATATAGAAGACTAATATTTACACGGTACACCTTTTAAAAGTAAAATAGACTAAATATATCTACAGTAAGTAAAAATATTAACCCGAGTGTTTTGACCGACATCTAGGAGTGAAAGGGGAACTAAAATATATTCCTTTCTGGTGTATACGTTTTCTCTGTTAATAGTGAGTAATTAATAAGGTGTGGATGCCTTTTATGGTAATATCGAAGACTAATATTTAGACGGTACATTTTTTAAAAGTAAAGTAGACTAAATATATCTACAGTAAGTAAAAATATTAACCCGAGTGTTTTGACCGACATCTAGGAGTGAAAGGGGGAACTAAAATATATTCCTTTCTGGTGTATACGTTTTCTCTGTTAATAGTGAGTAATTTTTTTTATCTTTTATTATAAAAATACAATTACATCTTAGCAATTTACATTATATACGTAATTATTCTTTACAAAATACTGATATGAACTACATTGTTTTACATAGTTTTAAATCAGCTCAATACAAATTAAATCAATTAATACATATTTCTCTGTTAATATTGAGTAATTTTTTTTTATCTTTTATTGTAAAAATACAATTACATCTTAGCAATTTACATTATATACGTAATTATTCTTTACAAAATACTGATATGAACTACATTGTTTTACATAGTTTTAAATCAGCTCAATACAAATTAAATCAATTAATACATATTTCTCTGTTAATATTGAGTAATTTTTTTTTATCTTTTATTGTAAAAATACAATTACATCTTAGCAATTTACATTATATACGTAATTATTCTTTACAAAATACTGATATGAACTACATTGTTTTACATAGTTATAAATCAGCTCAATACAAATTAAATCAATTAATAAATATATAATATGCAATAGTTTTATTGTACAAACGTTCTTAACTTATAATTATGTTACATATTTAAGTAATTATCATAAATGTACTCTTTTGTAAATATCTTATTTAATTCTTTTTTTAAAGTATTTCTTATTAAATTTTTTGTTTTTAACATTCTATTTCTTATGAATATAAGTAAATGTGAGTAATTAATAAGGTGTGGATGCCTTTTATGGTAATATCGAAGCCTAATATTTAGATGGTACACTTTTTAAAAGTAAAATAGACTAAATATATCTACAATAAGTAAAAATATTAACCCGAGTGTTTTGACTGACATATGTGTTTGTGATAAAGAATTCGATGACTTGCAAAGAAATTTATCATATATTTGTTATATATAAACGGTTGTGGTTGTAATTTATATAAATTTTATCATTTTTTTTTCTTTTTTTTTAGTATTTTGAATTCCAAACATGCGAGGAACCGATAGTAATATCCTTTAATTCAGTATCACAGATTCACGGTGCTAACCTTATTCTATTAGTTAAATTAACTGTTTGTTTAAAAGACTGTAATTGATAAATTATCAACAAAATCAAACTGTTAATTATATTTAATTGTATGTCGCTAAATTTATCGTTTGTAGCTTTACGAAGAGAGTTTAGCGTAAGATGTCGTCGAGCTCCTACTAAATAATAGTAAGAAGAAGATTTTCTTACAATCAGCTGATAATGTAAACAAAAGATCCGTGAAGTGTGAATGGCCTTCGGAAAACGCACAGTGGAACGTTTTTATTTGACATTTTGTGCAGTGTGTGATTCTATCCAGATGTTATAGTTATTGGATATATAGAAGAGACAGCATTTAATAATAGAAGCCTACTGAAAATGGATTGCAAAGCTAATCTCAGGTATAATCGAGTTGTGTTTGAGTATATTCAAAGGAGTTGTCGTAACTTAGGCATTGCAAAACCCGAGTTTACCATAATTTGGTGTATGTGTGATGCTTCCATATACAAATTATTGCTGGCCTACCCAGCCGTAAAAGTGGATTGATCTATATTCGAGTAAAACTGGGTGGCTTATCGGAGCCTCTGCCGTTTATGGGGACAGCCCTTCGACCGGCCGAAAATCGAGGTAAAAAGTCCGAAATCGGCTCTTTTTTTTACGGGAATGATTTGTTAGATAATGTAGATTGACGGGACAGTATTAAATTGTAAAACTGAATGTTTCTTGAAATCGAGTAAAAAAAAGTCCGAAATCGGCTCTTTTTACGGGAATGATTACATGACGCGTCCTTAAAAACTACAAACTTAACGAAGGGGTAAATATGTAGATTGAAGGGACAGTATTAAATTGTAAAACCGAATGATATTATGACGTGTCCTTAAAAACTACAAACTTAACGAAGGGGTAAATATGTAGATTGACGGGACAGTATTAAATTGTAAAACCGAATGATATTATGACGTGTCCTTAAAAACTACAAACTTAACGAAGGGGTAAATATGTAGATTGACGGGACAGTATTAAATTGTAAAACCGAAGGAACCCTCTGGTCATGGATGTCGGAAATGTGCGAGAAAAATGGACAACTAACCCAAAATTCCCCTCCTAACCTGTCCTACAAGCCATGTCCTTACCTTCATCGTGAACTAAACGGGGGGGCTACGCCCCCCTGCGACCCCCCAAACACTGTTGCTAACATACAAACCCCACAAACCAAACCTAACCAATCCTAGTAGTTCCCAGGTCACTACCCCTACCCGGGGGCAAGCCCCCGGACCCCCTTAGTAAGTCTCTCACCTACAGAAAAGAAGCTTTGGGCAGCACTCAAAATTATATCTAATCCACATGATCATATTCTAGGTTATTCAGGCTTACCTTAAATTTCGTAGCCATCACGCATGAGGGCCACATCACCTGTTTTACACTTTTTACATGTACCTCTAAAATCCCCTAAGAGGCCTTCTCGAAATAAATAGTGAAAGAATTCGGGGGTAACACGAGTGAAATCACGTAGCTGTAAAACTCCGAGAGTCTTAATTCCATCAAGCTGATCAATACTGGAGATAAACTCGAAAATATCACTCACAGAGAAACTATACGGAACAGGTCTATCCATCACGGCGGTTAGAGCTGGAAAGGGTCGGCTGTAGGTCAATCTCGGGTCATGGGGGGGGATTAAAAATTTGAAATCACGCGGCCCACGAAAGGGTTAGTTCGGTTGCTTTGTTTGACACTGGCTTTATCTGACGAAATATCTAAACTAGATGCTGGATAACCTAACCTTTGTTTGTATATAAAACAAAATAGTATTCGGCATAATTTTGGGACGATTTCGAAAGAAATAACAATCTTAACAAGAGATTAAAATGAAAATTGTTGGAATTAGGGAAAACATACGTACGAACATCGAAAACTGTTCATGCTTGCGCGACCAGCTGATATGCGAATCGAGCGCCGCCAAACGGGTGTTATTATAATCAGGCAGGAAACAATGATTGCGGGAAATTTTACTACCGAGTAAGTTGGCCGTGGCTTCAGCGTACGACGCATTGTAACGGCCTTTTTTTAACATAACATTTCATGATAAATATCCAAGCAGTATCAAATGTCACTAAACATGACGTGTCCTTATAAACTACATACTTAACTAAGGGGTAAATATGTAGATTGACGGGACAGTATTAATTTGTAAAACCGAACGTTTCTTAGACTGGGATGACACGGGCTCTGTCTATCGGGAAAGTTGGACACTAAGCAGGAGCTACCCGTGACTTGCGTACGGACCATGCTGAACTTAGAAAATATTGCCGTGGTAAAGGTAAATTGTGTTATTAGTCAAAACGATAAATTAACATCATATTATGGTAAGTTAGAAAATTGTAAAGAACATCAACCCCATAATGAAATACGATTTGGCTAGTAATAAGAAAGATATCCCTGTCCCCATAAACGGCAGACACCCCGGCTTATCTATCTGGATGCGTTTAATTTACATTTTCTGGTCTTTTCAGTCATGTATAAACCATGACATTAAAATCCTTCACACAAGGTCTCTGATCAAATCAAAGGTTTGTCTCCTGTGTTGCTGGAAGCAATATTGCTCAAAGGCAAACATAAGCTTTGCGATGTAGGAAACGTACCTATATGTTAATAGTTGTTTCCTAATGTGTTGAGAGAGGGTAAAATTTTAAAGATTATTATTCAATTACTATGATGATTGTCATCACCAAGTCCTGTATCTCATACTGTAATTATATGTATGGGTTATGTGGGATGGTTCTTTTTCTTTTTTTTTTCTTTTAGTCTACTCACCTCACCAACAGTTTAATGCTCCACATGATTGGTCTCCACAATAGAAGAACTTTAGCGTGATGACGTCGGCATACTGTTTGTCTCCTGCTGATCAGCCCTCCACTCGCTCTGTATCCACAATTGACGACTATGTGCATGACGACGCCGATGAACAGCATGACGATGCCACAGACTGTATTGTCATTGACCGACCTCTTCCTCACCTGTCTCCTGCTAACAGAGCCTCCATGCAATAGGACACCACGAACTTGGACTCCACAGACTGTATTGTCATTGACCGACCTCTTCCTCACCTGTCTCCTGCTAACAGAGCCTCCATGCAATAGGACACCACGAACTTGGACTCCTTGCGATTATGCTTCAGAGATCGTAACTTTTCAGTTATGGGCTATATGACTCCTGCTTCTTTATGGTGATGTATCCAGATATTTATACACTGAGGTTAGTCTTTATAGTGAGGACCTTCCATTTTTCCAAAACCAGACAATGACACCGTACCTTCCCACATGTCCTCATGTTTGAATCAAATCAGGTTACTTCGGTCACCGAGACTTCACGTTGAATACTAGCTATCATTCCCTATCCTAGATGATCGACAGATGGAACTGAAGAATATGTGCTCGCCTTCCCTTATCACATCAGCTGTTCTTCAATGTAATTCTCCGCCTGTTGCCTAGCCTTCAGATTTGATGTCTGGAGCCCAGAAGAGAAGGAAGTTATACTGTAGTCACCGAAGCACAGGACGACGATCGTCTGAGTCTCAAGATACATCGACCGGTTCCGCTACTTTGTTTCATGCGAAGAACAGCGTTTTACTAAAACTCTCTCCTACCCCGGAAAGACCAATACTTCAGGCTCCTGCTATTAGTGCAAGGCCTCATGTGAGACCAAGCAACAATTACTGCTGATTAGGAGGAGGGCATCCTCCCTTGTCCATCTTCTACATTGGGACTTAATCGGGAAGCTTCGGTGATACCAAGACTTTGAAGAATATCAGAACTACTGATACTGGTCAGGAAGTTGGCAGCCACCCTTGTTGCTCTCCTACCTCACATGCTTCAATGATGCCAACACTTCAAAGAGCGATGAGAGACTCACCCGTACGTACTGGGAACGTTTCTACTTTAGAAGACAATCCAGGTACATTCTTAGGTTGTTTGCTGGCCAACAGGTTTTGTATTGTATCGTCTCTGGATGGTTCCGTAGATGATAGCAAGCAGTGCAAGCTTAATAAATTTAGCAGACTGATCCTGTTACACGATCTTCACGATCCCGGCCTTCCATGTTACCCCTGATCTCCTCACCTTCGGTCATCACTTGAGCGGTCTCAGTGTGACCAGTCACTACAGGATTAATCTTCTATATGATTGGACCCCATGCAACCTTCATGTTACAGAACTTCTGGCATCTGCTTTGTTCCAGGTTTCCCAGTCCACGATATCGGTGAAAGAAGAACCTGTGATTGTTCCCATTACTTTAATTGCTACGAGGCCTTCCCTCCATGGACGAGGTTTCTTCCTGGTCTTCCATTCTTGTTTCCTCTTCACTTGAATGTTCCGACAGTGTTCTATCCCCTCAATGCTGGATTTCTCACGCTTGTTCTCTATAATTGTCGTTTCTCCCTGGAATTTCTGCACGCTGCCATCGGGATCCACACGATTGCAACTTATTCTCGTTTTTCTGTTGATTGTTATTTTCGAGTCGTCATAGAACTAGTATACCTGTTCCTTCCCAATGGAGTGCTGAAGTGCAATGCTCGTTATCATCTGACACGCCAAGACAGACAGGTCCAGCACATGACATTTTGCTAGGTGCCATGACCTCCAACTCGTTCGCACCATAGATATTGGAACAGGTGACTTCTTTAGTCCGATCTCAGCCTCCGGACAAGCACAGAGGTGCCATATAACAATTACACGTCATTGGCAAGGATCCTCGCTAACCAAGGACGGGCACTCGCTTGTCGCTATAATGCATTGCATGGGGCCACCCTCTTCTATTCTCTGTCCCGTTTGCTCTCCAAAGGCATAGCACTTGTTACCTCTTATCCTCAGAGAGCATAAGACCCAGAATCAGTTCAGTCATCGGAGGAGACCAGCCAATGCTCGTTCGTCCCGTCTATTTTTGGTTAGAAACTTGGTCCATTAAATTCTTATCTCTGATGTGGATATTAATCTCTGCAACCATTGTTATTGTGTTGAATACCTTTATTTTGTGTTTATTAAAGGTTTATTTTCTTTATTTTAGCTATAAAAACATCTATCTAGTGGTACATTGCATTGGTATATTGGCGTAGCAAGTATTTAGGGTACAGTATAGATATCAACTAAAGTACATTGGCAAAGAATACTCTTGGGTCACAGAAAAATCACTTTACAAAATTAGTTGACGCTTGATGCATTCCATGTGGTCATATGTACTCAGTGTGGATTAATCCCCTCCCCTTGTTTTTTAGGTCAGATGTATAAGTTCCATACTGTATAATGCTTTTGGTATTTTTTATTGAAACATAAATCGTAAGAATATCTTAAACATTTTCTTCTTACTGTTCTCTCGTAGTATTAACACAACCTGTATTTTTTCAGGGACGAACTTCACCGATGGCAGCTGCAACAGCTGTAAAGCAACAACCTATGGACTTCATCAAACGCAAATCAGGACACTTTGGGTTAGGAGTCAATGGCTGTGAACTAGATGTACCATCTGGAAGTATTGATAAAGCAAGGCAACCTCAAGTCTTTCAGTCATCTGAAGGGAATCAAGTTTTCAGCAAGATACCAAAAACTAAAGGGTCCCTCCCTTCTTGGAAGCACGGGAAACATGAGTGGAAGTATCGCTGGACATCCGAGCAAGGAAACGAGCAATCGTCTCAGGTCGTGGCCGAACCCCCCGTCATCCTCGACGTACAAGATCAGGATCCGCGTAGAGAGCAGCATCATCCGGATACAAGAGATACCAATGAACCTGTCTTATGTCTGCTAGAAAAAAATAAGAATACCGAGCCAGAAAGTGATGTTAGCGTTTTTATTCTGGAAAACAATCAGGCCGAAAAGGTGAATTGTATTCAGGAACAGAAGCACGATCATCTTCAGACCGGAGTGGTAGCTGATGGAGATCAGATTGTGGAAGATGTCTATAATATACTTTCAAGGGAAAGCAACTCGGAGTCAAATTGTGCAACGGAGGTCGTTGATGTCAAGTCACAGGAACAACAGAAGCAATTGATAATCATACAGAGTCAGGTATGTATCAGAATATTTATCCATAATACCTTATTTTGTATTTTAGGTTTTATAGTTATTTCTTTTTAATTTTAATTATAAACATGATTCTAACCATATCTATTAATTTTTATTAACCCTTTTACCCCCAGGCTAATTGGAAATTTCCAACCCTTAACTCCCAGGGGGTTATTTTTTTCCCAGCACATTTTGCAGTAAATTTTTTTTTAAAATTGCTCTAACAGGCTTAATTTTTGTCATAGAGAGGTCAGGTTGGTCTCATTCTCTTGGAAAATGCCCGAATTTTCTCAAAAAATTATAAAAAATATGAAAAAAAAAAAATTTTATAGCATTTTTTTGCAAGGACGTACCGGTACGTCTATGCAGGTAAAGGGGTGACTTTTGTGAAACGTACCAGTACGTCCTTTGGGGGTAAAAGGGTTAATGTATACAGTGTAGTATACTTTATATTTTTTGTAGATAGACACAGATCTGAATTGGGTCCCGTAGGAACAATCTAATTTTACTTGTAGTGATTTTTATCCTATTTGGTATAATTAACCCTTTTACCCCCAAAGGACGTACTGGTACGTTTCACAAAACCCATCCCTTTACCTCCATGGACGTACCGGTACGTCCTTGCAAAAAAATGGTATAAAATTTTTTTTTTTTCATATTTTTGATAATTTTTTGAAAAAATTCAGCCATTTTCCAAGAGAATGAGACCAACCTGACCTCTCTATGACAAAAATTAAGGCTGTTAGAGCAATTTAAAAAAAATATACTGCAAAATGTGCTGGGAAAAAAATAACCCCCTGGGGGTTAAGGGTTGGAAATTTCCAAAGAGCCTGGGGGTAAAAGGGTTAATGGCTCTCACAGTTCCTTGTTTGTTGTGTAATGAAACTTTTTTTTACTCTAAAGGTGTCTGTAAAGGCATGGTGATACTGCATTGGTAAAGTAAAATACTGTAAGGTAATTTTTGACACCATTCCTCAAAATATTGAATAATTTGTTTTCTACACAGTTATTATGGATGGCCTCTGCCAGGCAAGATTGTATGCCACATGCTTATGATTGGTTGAACTCTGTCTTGTGGTAAGGATTTCAAATACATTAGTCTTTTCTTGTCATTCTTAATATGGTTGAATGTTTCTGTAAAGTACGAGGCAAATAGAAATAGCTGTGTAACCACTATTATTATTATTATTACTTGCTAAGCTACAACCCTCGTTTGAAAAGCAGGATGTTATAAGCCCAGGGGCTCCAACAGGGAAAATAGCCCAGTGAGGAAAGGAAACAAGGAAAAATAAAATATTTTAAGAAGAGTAACGATATTAAAATAGATATCTCCTATGTAAACTATAACAAAACAAGAGGAAGAGAAATAAGATAGAATAGTGTGCCCGAGTGTACTCTCAAGCTAGAGAACTCTAACACAAGACAGTGGAAGGCCATGGTACAGAGGCTATGGCACTACCCAAGATTAGAGAACAATGTTTTGATTTTGGAGTGTTCTTCTAGAAGAGCTGCTTACCATAGTTAAAGAGTCTCTTTTACCCTAACCAAGAGGAAAGTGGCCACTGAACAATTACAGCGCAGTAGTTAACCCCTTGGGTGAAGAAGAATTGTTTGGTAATCTCAGTGTCATCAGGTGTATGAGGACAGGGGAGAATATGTAAAGAGTAGACCAGACTATTCGGTGTTTGTGTAGGCAAAGGGAAAATGAACCATAACCAGAGAGAAGGATCTTATGTATTGTCTGGCCAGTCAAATGATCCCATAACTAGTGGTTTCTACGCAAATACGAAAAGCTCTGCAATCACTAATATCGTAAGTCTGGCAACATTATATGGTAGCATCGTTTACCCAGCCGCGTTTGGATCGTCGGAGCTAGCAGCTTTGTTATCACTTCGCTCTTGGTCGTTTAGATGTCTAGACATCTGTCACTGACCTCATTTGTGCTTTGTGTCCTTTCTATTTTCAGTGATGATTGCTAATCAAGTGTGTATGAGAACCTGGCCCAGCACTGAAGATCATCCTTGTGGCTCTTTTATAGTCAGGTGGAGATTGATCCGCATTCTGTTTGTCCTGGATGCAGAGAAAAGAGATGCAAAATGACCTATTGATTTTTTTGCAGGGAGTGGTCACCCTCCCAATGGGAAAAGTACAATGGTCGCAGAAAGAAGGCCAAAAGGAATCCTTTCCATTCCTCTGCTTCTTCCTCGAAAGGGAGCAAGAAGCTGAAACCTTCTTTTACTAGTCCTGAAATTCCCTTGTCTGATCCTACGTTAATGGGGTTTCCCTGTTTTGCCGGTAACCAAGTATTACAATCATGTTTTTTTACATGAATTCGTAGATGTTTCCTCCCCTATACTGTACTTCTCAGTGAAGTGGAAAATGCCAATAGTGATCACAGCCCTATGGAGTCTGCATTTAACCAGGTAGAGAATAATGCTACAGTACAGGTACCATCCCGAATAGATCTCCGTCTCCCCAACGTGTGTTGAGCTCCTGTGACCAACTCTTTTTTTCAGATTTAGGTGGTCAAGGAGAATTCTGTATGGTCCAAGGAGTTTCTCCTGTTGAATCCTTACTATGTCTCCAAAAGCGTACTACCTCGGTACGTTGTTCACCCCCTCGTAAGCCTCCCAGAATTCTGTAAGAATCATGTTATTCTTCATCCAGACCACATAGTGAGAGGTGTTTCCATTGCCCTACGGGCCCCTACAGGTAAGTTCTCTCCTCAGAGGGAAAGAATTACTGTACACATAATTCCCCAAGATAATTGTCTCCTTGGAAAGAGGTAGTGTTTTTCAGGTCTGTGTCCGCAGTTCCACAAACGATCCCTGAGCATGCTTTCCCACAAGGAAACAGAAAAGCTTTCACCAGTAAATATGCAGGAATGGGCTGCTTGCCCCTACCACTAAGCATCTGCCTATTGGTACACCATCTGAATGTGCCGCTACCAATTCCTGTTTTGTTGTTGGCCGTGTGGTTGGTGCTGCCAACAACAAACATGCTGCTGCCAATTCATGTTTTGTTGTTGGCCGTGTGGTTGGTGCTGCCAACAACAAACGTGCTGCTGCCAATTCCTGTTTTGTTGTTGGCAGTGTAGTTGGTGCTGCCAACAACAAACGTGCTGCTACCAATTCATGTTTTGTTGGCTGCACCATCTGACCGCACCGCCAACATTACGCATACTGAAACTGAACACGCTTCCGCCATTTCGTCTGCTCTTAAATCACATGCAATCACGCACCGTGATGATAATTCCCCAGCTTCTAGATCTTTGCTATCTCCAAGGGAGATAGACAATCGTTCCATAGTTATCCACAGGTCAAAACCATCAGATGTTGGTGAACTCTCACATTTATAGGTTAAGCCAATTCATCAGAAGAAGAATGATGAACCATAACCTTATTTCCTAGAGTTGCCCTTCTGACATCTTATTGTGACCAGCCGACCCATAAGCATCAAAGGCTGAGTTCACCCATTCCCCTTCCCACCCCAAAGGTAAAGGGAATCTTAGTTGGACCCCATAGAAAGTCTTGATTATCATAGATAATGAAACAGGCTATGAAATTGAACATATTAGTATACTTTGTTTGAGAAGGAGGTAAAATGTTGTTGCCATTACCTTATTATCACCAGAGGCCAGAGGGCGCGCGTGTTAGGTGTCGGTGGCGTGTCCAACTGTGTTCTCTAGGGCCTGTTATGGCCCTTCCCTTTGATGAAGGAATTATCTAAATGGAAGACAGCCTGTGAATAGTGGTTTTCACACGCCCCTGTTGTATACAGGACACCCACAAGGTGCTCGCGTGAGGGTAGTAACCTCTGCATTCCATGCTTTTATCTTTCTCTAGTATATTTGGAAGATTTATATTAGAAAAGTGTAAAGAAGGACTTCTTTCACCGGGCGTCACTGGTCTCTTCCCAGAAATAGATTTTTCCTTCGTTAAAATCCCTTTATCACCAGGTTCCAGGTTTTGCCTGATCGGAGAACTTCGAATTACGATCAGTAGCCATCAATAACTACTGCTCACACATCAGAGGCTAGATGAGAAAGGAAAGATATTTCTGAAAGACTGAAATATTCCAGGGTAGATGTGAGAGAGGCAAGAGGAAAGCGTGCTAGAAATAGGAATGAATGGCAAGCAATTGTGACGTAGTTCGGGTAGGCCCTGCTGCTGCCTCCGATGCCTTAGATGACCGCGGAGGTAGCAGCAGTAGGGGACTCAGCATTATGAAGCTTCATCTGTGGTGGATAATGTGGGAGGGTGGGCTGTGACACCCTAGCAGTACCAGCTGAACTCGGTTGAGTCCCTTGTTAGGCTGGGAGGAACGTAGAGAGTAGAGGTCCCCTTTTTGTTTTTGTTTCATTTGTTGATGTCGGCTACCCCCCAAAATTGGGGGAAGTGCCTTGGTATATGTATGTATTTCCAAAACAGGAACCAACTCTATCAGGACCAGGTCCAATATTCCAGGGTATTTCCAAAACAAGAACCAACTCTATCAGGACCAGGTCCAGATCTCCTGATCCTTCTTCTTTGATAGTGATACAGGACTTAACCAGAACAGGTGTTTGAAGTGTGTGCCACATAGTTGCAGAGTGTAGCTTAGAAGTTCCAACCTAGAAGTTTTATTCCTGCTGTTACCAAGTTGTGGAATGATCTTCCTAATTGCGTAGTTGAATCAGTAGAACTTCAAAAGTTCAAAGTTGGAGCAAATGCTTTTTTGTTGACCAGGCGGACATGAGTCTTTTTATAGTTTATATATGACATATTTGTTTTTGACGTTGTTAATAGTTTATATATATGATGACATATCTGTTTTGACGTTGTTACTTTTTTTAGAATGATTTATTGTTAATTTGTTCTCTTCATTTATTTATTTCCTTATTTCCTTTCCTTACTGGGCTATTTTTTCCTATTGGAGCCCCTGGGCTTATAGCATCTTGCTTTTCCAACTAGGGTTGTAGCTTGGATAGTAATAATAATAATAATAAGGTCTGGGAGAAGCCTCACATTTCTTAAATATTGTGAGCTTTATTAGGAATAGCGATGGTTTAGGGGAACCTCCTTGCACTCGGACAACAGAGACGCTGCGCAAATGATTTCTTACCAGAACTTTATAATTCTTCCTATAAAATGGTGTACAAACTTAACCCTTTTACCCCCAGGCTATTTGGAAATTTCCAACCCTTAACCCCCAAGGGGGTTTTTTTTCCCAGCACATTTTGTAGTATATTTTTTTAAAATTGCTCCAATAGCCTTAATTTTTGTCATAGAGAGGTCAGGTTGGTCTCATTCTCTTGGAAAATGCCTGAATTTTCTCAAAAAATTATCAAAAATATGAAAAAAAAAAATTTATAGCATTTTTTTGCAAGGACGCATCGGTACGTCCATGGGGGTAAAGGGATGGGTTTTGTGAAACATACCAATACGTCCTTGGGGGTAAAAGGGTTAATGTAATGTGAAAATAAATTGTTGATGTACATAGTACACTGTATTACTAACGTGCAGAACAAATTTTCTAGCGAAGTTGAGCCAGCAGTAGAATTAATTGTTTTAAAATATGTTATAGAATAATGGGATTTCAGGGGTATGAACTCTTCGTGCTTGATACAGTATTATTTAGTCACAGACTTGATAGGTTCCAAGTAGGTGTTCATAAGTCAAATTTTGTTGAATTTTTTACCTAGGATAGGCCTAACCTGACGCCCATGCCTATGATTTCTAGCTACAAATGTTAACCCTTTTACCCCCAAAGGACGTACTGGTACGGTTCACAAAACTCATCCCTTTACCCCCATGGACGTACCGGTACGTCCTTGCAAAAAACTGCTATTTAAATTTGTTTTTGCATATTTTTGATAATTTTTTGAGAAACTTCAGGCATTTTCCAAGAGAATGAGACCAACCTGACCTCTCTATGACGAAAATTAAGGCTGTTAGAGCAATTTAAAAAAAAAATATACTGCAAAATGTGCTTGAAAAAAAATAACCCCTGGGGGTTAAGGGTTGGAAATTTCCAAATAGCCTGGGGGTTAAAAGGGTTATCAAACAGTCTCATTTCATATGAAACAAATATCAGGTTATTGAAAATATCAGTTTGCTTACTGTATTTAATCATATAATATCGTTTTATTACAATGGTTCTTTATCTTATAGCATACAAACTTTTGATAGAATATCTGAGATTTACCATTTCAGTTGAGTTTGTGTTTGTATTTCCGAATGTTTGTGTTGAGGACCTTCTGTATAGTTATTGAACATATCGCTCGTTTGCGACGACGTCGTCATAACTCAAAAATAGCTATTTTTCAGGAGAGCCTTTTTAATTAATTAAAACACTCTCATATTATGTTATGTCGTTAGGACATTTAGCGCCTCTAGCGATCAATTTTTTAGCTACAATTATGACACTTTTGCCAAAAAAATCAGCATTTGAAGATGAAGATGTCTATATGGATAACTCAAAAATACATTTTTTTGAGTTATGACGTTGTTGTTGCAAGCGAGCAATATTTTGTGTGTCCTTTTTGCTTGCTGTGGACGACATGGAAATCTCTAGAAAATGTTGAAATACAGCGATGCATACAGCTTTTACATCAAGGTATTACAGTATTCTGCATATCTAATTATAATTTGTAGTAGGTTGGCCTGGGCACCAACCACCCATTGAGATACTACCGCTAGAGAGTTATGGGGTCCTTTGACTGGCCAGACAGTACTACATAGGACCCTTCTCTCTGGTTACGGTTCTTTCCCTTTGCCTGCCTAGATACCGAATAGTCTGGCCTATTCTTTACAGATTCTCCTCTGTCCTCATACACCTGAAAACACTGAGATTGCCAAACAATTCTTCTTCACCCAAGGGGTTAATTACTGCACTGTAATTGTTCAGTGGCTACTTTCCTCTTGGTAAGGGTAGAAGAGACTCTTCAGCTATGGTAAGCAGCTCTTCGAGGAGAAGGACACTCTAAAATCAAACCATTGTTCTCTAGTCTTGGGTAGTTCCATAACCTCTGTACCATGGTCTTCCACTGTCTCGGGTTAGAGTTCTCTTGCTTGAGGGTACACTCGGGCACACTATTCTATGTAGTTTCTCTTCCTCTTGTTTTGTTAAAGTTTTTATAGTTTTTATAGGAAATATTTATTTTAATGTCGTTACTATACTTAAAATATTTTATTTTATTCTTTATTTCCTTTCCTCACTGGGGTATTTTCCCTGTTGGGGCCCCTGGGCTTATAGCATCCTGCTTTTCCAACTAGGGTTGTAGCTTAGCATTTAATAATAATAATAATAATAATACAGTACTTTTAGAGCTTATTAAAATTGCCACTGCAAATATTATCTTGAAAGGTTGATTCTGTTGTAAAAAAATTAATTCTCAGTTGTATCAAGTTATCATGTACCTTTTGGACCATGAAATTGTATCTGCCATTTGTGATTGTAAGTTTGGTTTTATTTAATGAAAATGAATCTTTTTTATTTAAAATATTCATTTTTCTTTTAACAGGATGAATGCATCATCCAAGGTAATAGACAAGCCATTGAAGAAGATTCTCGGAAAACTTCTGTGGAATGTCGTAATGTGCTGATGCCAGAAGGAAGTTTAAAAGTAAATGGACCCCACCTAGAAGAAGGGCAAGGAAAGGAAATCGCTGGGCAAAATCCAAGTGAATTGCAGTCAGCAATCATAGGTAATGATTCCCAAGAGAGGATGGCTCGGGAAGGCTGTGTGTCAGAGTTTATCTCCGCTGAAGAAGAGGATACAGATTCAAACGCTGCTGAATGTGACCAAGGTGAGGTCCTGATTATTGCTGATGGGGACTGTCAAGTAGTCAACTTTGATAGTGAAACTGAGAACTTTGAAACTGTCGCCGAAAGCTTGAGTGGTGATGGTGAATACAAACAACCCTGCAGTAAAGAGGATGAAGATAGCGTAGATCTCGTCCCCAGAAGTAAAACTCGTAGCGAGTCGCAGAGGAAAATGAAGGAAGGAAAAAGCTGGCTACATGAAAATTTACAAGTAGTAAAGGATAGTACGCGTGTCATCAAACTGAGCTCCATAGAAAGATCCTATAACTTACACTGCAAGGACAATAACAAAGAACCTCTTGCCACTCCAGTTTTGGCCCGTCTAATTCATAGCACTTTTCCTGATGCTACTAAATGTCGCTTAGGAGCCCGTAAGCATCAGCGAATCCACTATCGTAGACTTCAGTTCAAATCAGATGACATAACAGGTAACCAACTGTTAGCTGAGTCTACCAAAGATAAACAAAGTCAATATCCTACCAGCAGGCTAATTCAAAGTCGTAGTGAGAAATATCAACCTGAAGTCAATCCTGTCTTAAAACTTCAACAGAGTTTAAACAGCGTTAATGAAACCAAAAACGAGTTGACACAATCAATCGTGGATAATGCTGCAAATGAACAAATTACACATTTACAAGAAATTGAAGGAGATAATTCTCAAAAACCACAGAATCAAAGTGATCCCAGTCCTCAAAAACCACAGAATCAGAGTGACCCCGATCTTCAAAAACCACAAAATCAAATTGATCCCCCCCTGAACGATGAAGAAAACTGCAAGAGAGCAGCAAGGAAAGTAAAGGAAGTACTTCAGTGGATTACCAGTCAGGGTGAACCACATAAAAAGGCATTGTTGCGGGATTTTGCTCACAGTGCCTCCTGTCAAAAACAGCCGTGCGTGCCCGTCTGTTTGATGTTCCGACGTATTCGTCGCCACGTCGTTGCTGCCCAACATTCGTGCTCCGTTTTGCGACTGTATTCGATGCTGCTCCGCCATCACGTCGCCTCTTGTACCCAAGCCAATTGCGGGTTGCCTGCTTGCCCAGCCCTGAGAAATACCAGTTGTATCAAGCGTAAGCAAGAGGAGTCGAGTCAGCCTTCAAAGCGCATGTCGGTACCTTCAACCCTAACCCCATATCCATCAAGTTTTGTTCTCTCTCCTCGCTCACCTGGGGGTTCTTTACCTGGTTCGCCAGTTAACTCTCCACCATCCAGCCCCAACTCATTCCTAGGGATGACGCCCATGACGGGCCAAATACAGTATGTTATAATGCCAGTGTTGATGCCTGTGGTGGACAATCAGGTAAATTAATTGCAACCACTTAGGTTTCTCGAAATCTAAGATTGAAATGGAAGTTCACTTCATTATGTTTTATGTAGATTTTTGTTTTGTTTGAAAACATTCGTAATTTTATTTTTTTACTGGAGGAATGCTATACAAATTAAGCCTTGGTAAAGGAAAGATATCTAAATGTATTTACTACATATGCTTTAGTGCTGTACAGGAGTATATTTATTTATGAGTAGCAAGTGATGGTTTAACTGGAATTCTCAGGTCATCAATTACTCTTATTAAATTGTTACGAAGACGCTATGATAAAGTACAAAGCTATACATAATTAATTTCTTATTTGGTATAAGTTCATAATCATAAAGACTGCTCTATTGTTTATCATTTGCTGTATGTCCATAGTCACAAGGTATTGATGCAGAAAATAGTGAATCTTATGTAAATCAAAATCGGTGATGAAGGGTACTGTACCTTAGAAATGTATTTTCAATTGATGCATAACAACATGCTGTGTCTGTTGATCTTGGGTATTAAAATCTGCAATTATATTTGTTGCATATTTAAAAATAGCTGGAGTTTTCGCACTTTTTTCAAAGTGCCCCTTCAACTGAAGAGGCACTTTGAAAAACGTGTGAAAACTCCTGCTATTTCAAATTATGCAACGCACATAATTGCGTATTTTAAATACCCAGTATGTTACTTGATTACTTATCCAAGGATTTATATCGTATTAATATAACTATAGTCAATTCTTTTTAGTGAGGCAGATTTGCACCGACTCGCAGGGGTGCCGTTTTAGCTCGAAAAAGTTTCCTACTCGCTGATTGGTTGGACAAGATAATTCTAACCAATCAGATAGCAGGAAACTTTTCCGAGCTAAAAGGGCACCATTGAGAGTCGGTGCAAATGCGCCTCATTAAAAAAAATTGAGTATAGGTTTTCATAAATTCATGTTACATTTTTTTTTTTCAATATACTTAAAAATTCAACTATTACCTCCTAATCTGTCAAGTATGATGTACTACACACAACATTCAATCAATGGT
This sequence comes from Palaemon carinicauda, assembly GCF_036898095.1. Lineage (NCBI taxonomy): Eukaryota > Metazoa > Arthropoda > Malacostraca > Decapoda > Palaemonidae > Palaemon > Palaemon carinicauda. Next base: position 343,605 of record NW_027171728.1, read on the forward strand.
TTTTTTATTTTTTTTTCCCAAGAGAAAAGTATAAAAAACATACAGCAATAACTTAGATTGTAAATTTATTCTTTATATGATTTAATTCTGATTTATTTAAAGCCCAAAACTCTTAGGTGTTATTATTGCGTATTCTTAGATTACAGGTAATATATGAATAATAAAGGTAAGCTTGTACTTAGTGTCATTGACTCTTGAACAATGGGAGAAAAGAATTTGACCAATATATACATTTCATAATGCTTTACTGCCACAAGGATCACGTGACTTGGTATACGCAAAAGCCAGTAGGAAATAATAAAAAACTTTAGTACCAAGCGCTTTCGTGCATTTTAATACACTTCTTCAGGGTACAATAAAAAGTGAGACATAGTTGAAGGACGTCAATAAGTAAAATAGGATAAAAACAAAAAATTTTTTTTTTGAACAGTAGAGAAATGATAGAAAAACATAGTCAGCTAACTAGCATTGTCAAACAATCAAACAACCCACAGCCAAAATTTTTATTGTACCCTGAAGAAGTGTATTAAAATGCACGAAAGCGCTTGGTACTAAAGCTTTTTATTATTTCCTACTGGCTTTTGCGTATACATTTCATAATGTAAATTATCTTTACCCAAGGGATAACTTGATTAGATTCGTTGAGAAAACGTGCTCCTTATTCCAAGAACGATTTCCTTCGTTGAGCGATAAATATCTTTGGATAGAATCAAGATGATGCTAAAGTAAAATCTGATGAAAGAAGTATCTTAACAAGAAATTAGATACATTTATTATAATGATAATTATTGACTTTATAATAATAGTTTTCATAATTAATGTATCTTAATTTTACAATCCAGAAGAATTTACTTGTCTCAATTTGCCTCGATGTTTCCTATCTTATCGATTTAAAATTTCATGTAAATTATATATACCAATGACAATAATTACTAAATGAAATCGATGAAATTCCACAGAAATTTTATATACATGTATAACATTTTAAAGTTCCCACCAATATTTTTGTTCATGATTTTCAAATTAGAGCGTATAAAAAGGCTGCTGTGTTTGAATTCACTATTATATGTTGAATATCTCTATTCACAATGGTTATATGTTTGTTAATTTTTGATATAATACCTTGAGTTCATATAAAAGGTTATCAGTATACCACTGTTGTATGGTAAACAAAAAATGGTTTATGCTCGCTGGTATGATAAATCTTTTTATGTAACATTAAAGAGGTTGATTTCATTAGGTATTTGTATCCACAATACAATAGGAAGCCGTGAAGATAATCAATTTATTTTATGAATGTTACCATTGTTTCATTTTGAGAAGTCAGCCATTATTGAAATTATAATACAGGTAGTGTTAGAGTGGGCACCCTCCATGAAGTTCTGGCACTGGTGCCATCCTGGAAAGTTCTCCTGGCACTGGAACCATCCTGGAAAGTTCTCCTGGCACTAGCGCCATCCCGGAATCCTCTCCTGGCACTGGCGCCATCCTGGAAAGTTCTCCTGGCACTAGTGCCATCCCGGAAATCTCCTGGCACTGGTGCCATCCTGGAAAGTTCTCCTGATACTGACACCATCCTGAAAAGTTCTCCTGACTCTGGCACCATCCTGGAAATCTCTCCCTGCACTAGCGCCATCCCAGAAATCTCTCCTAGCACTGGCACCATCCTGGAAAGTTCTCCTGACTCTGGTGCCATCCTGGAAAGTTCTCCTGGCACTAGCGCCATCCCGGAAATCTCTCCTGGCACTAGCGCCATCCCGGAAATCTCTCCTGGCACTGGCACCATCCTGGAAAGTTCTCCTGGCACTGGCACCATCCTGGAAAGTTCTCCTGACTCTGGTGCCATCCTGGAAAGTTCTCCTGATACTGGCACCATCCTGGAAAGTTCTCCTGGCACTGGTACCATCCTGGAAAGTTCTCCTGACTCTGGTGCCATCCTGGAAAGTTCTCCTGATACTGACACCATCCTGAAAAGTTCTCCTGGCACTGGCACCATCCTGGAAAGTTCTCCTAGCACTGGTGCCATCCCAAAAAGTTTTCCTGGCACTAGCGCCATCCTGAAAAGTTTTCCTGGCACTGGTTCCATCCCGGAAAGTTCTCCTGGAACTGACGCAATTTTCCGACCTGCAGACACAGTTGTTGATTCAAAACGTCTACCCAAGCAGCCAAACGATGGCTGCGGGAAACGTGAATTGAGAAAACCATCACTTGATAAGAATACAGGTAAATTTGTATAGCATTAAGAGATGAAACCTTCGGGCCAGGCTTATCGAGGTCATCAGTGTGAAACCTGTGATCTTTTTAAGCTGCATAATAATAATAATGATTATGCCATTAATTTTTTTTTGTTTATTACCTCTTGAAGAATAGAAAATGTGTTAGAAAATTTCTGTTTCGAATGAAAGCAAGAAAAACTTGTTCAAAACTTGCAAGAATTTAGTAAATGGCCAGTGGCTAGTATTTTGATTAAGGGAATCGTTAGTCGCTAGTGTTTTTGTTTTTCTTTAATTATCAATTATTAGCCTTTTGTTATAGGAATGTTGAATTCCTAGCGATTAAAAAAAAATGTCCTGATGAAAAGAATGATCATGGACTAGCATTTTTTCTATGGGAATTGTCATTTGCTAGCATTATTGTAAAGGGATTTGTCAGTTACTAGGAGTTTTGTTAAGGAATTGTTTAATTGCTAGCATTTTTTTTTTTTTTTTTTGTGTAAAAATTTAAACCAAATTATTTTCTATTTTGTTTTTTGACTCCATTCTGTTTTTCTTCTTTCTAACTTCTTGACTTTTTCTTCATAATGCAACTTCTCTCTCTCTCTCTCTCTCTCTCTCTCTCTCTCTCTCTCTCTCTCTCTCTCTCTCTCTCTCTCTCTCTCTCTCTCTCTCTCCCCTCCCAAAAGGCCTTTTAAAGTAAGGTCAACTTGGCGTCCTCAACCATTTTTCATCTCTACTTGAGGGGAGACTAGGAAATTATAGTGTTCCCCTGAGAGATTATTGATATTAGAAAGCAAAATTGTATAACTGAATATTGGTCCCTTAAAATCTCATCTGAGATAATTTTTATAAATTGAGTTAAGGCTTTTCGAGGTCATCTAAAGACTGTAGATAGAAGACATGATTTTTACTGAATGTCTTTCACGTTTTATAATCTGACCGTAGTCTGATTCATGCCTAACTAAACTGTTTGTAGCTGTAACAAAATTTGTTACAAAATAATCTTTATATGTCATTAAGTAGTTATGATAAATAATTTTATAAAAGAAAAAACAAATTGATATGACATAAAGTCCAATACATGGTTAGATAGTGATTCAGTAATGTTTTTTTTTTTTCCAAAAGATCTATGTAAATTATATTTTGCTAGTTAGCATTTACTATGAAGTTGATAAAATATTATGACGACTGACAGTAACATGTAGGAAATTTAGCTTGAATCCATAAAAATCATTTAATGTGTACCCTTTAAGATGTTAACATATAACATTAACCCTTTTACCCCCAAGGTAAGGTTAAATTTCGAGCTCATTTGCTATATATTTTTTTAAATTGCTCTAACAGCCTTGATTTTTGTCATAGATAGGTCAGGTTGGCCTCATTCTTTTGGAAAATGCCTGAAGTTTCTCATAAAGTTATCAAAAATATGCAAAAACATGTAAATAACAGTGTTTTGCAAGAACGTACCGGTACGACCTTTGGGGGGGTGAAAGGGATAAATGAAATGCATATAATTTTTGGAGTACTTGTGGAAAATTTGTAGAGCCCATTTCTGCCCACAAGGGCCAGGAAATCTTAGAAAAAAAAAAAGATATATAAGAACTAAATAAATGTTCAAATTCAAAATAGAATCTGAAGTAGGTTTAATTGAGATATTTGTAGCGTATTTGCACGAACACAATATTCACCAAAATTGCTTGGCATTTAATCCTAAATTCTATATTCAATTCCAATCCACTCAAAAAATGCCAAGGAATTTTTAAAACTAAAATACTTGAGAAAATAGCGTACATGTGTATATAAGTTTTTAAGTTTAGTAATGTTTGAATTTTAACAGTACAGTAACCCTTTGAGCGCCACTAGACGCATTTATGTCCTATTGTTCCGCTCCTTTAGCCTCATTGGAAATAATTTGCATCTAGTAATTAACCATTGTTCCTATGCTAATTCAAACTCTTGTCTTTTGATAGGAGTATGTTTTCAGCAAGGCTGCTACATCCAAAACTTATTTTAGGTATGAAGAGTTGTTGGGGGCCAGTGGGGAAGCCATGGCCCTCAACAGTACACCGAGAAGTCATGTGGTTTTCCTCACATTCCCCCTCTCGCTTTCGGGAGAGAAGGGAATAGATGCCTATCAAGAGTCTTCCCTTCAGGAGCAGACATCCATATACGTTATTTTGTAATTGTCTCAGTGAGGATATCCAACCAAGTTATTTTTTTATGTATCTTCTTAAGGAAGACAACGCCAGAGACGACTACCTTTAAGCTTAGTATGACAATTCCAACTTTTTGTTGATTACTGGATAAGTTGGACTTGCAGACACCCTCCCCAATTGATCGAACCAGCATAGTCCACACTGACGGGAGGAGCCCCAATCGAGACTGGCACGAGGACGCAACATCTCGATATCTTAGCCCATTGCTATTAAACTTCCAAGGCCAATCTCCAAGGTACATTGAGGTTCGATCGCAGGTCTGTCGCAGTCATGTGCTGTACTATGACCCAAGGTTTGTCAAGTACAATGACATGATCTGGTCAAACTCCAAAAATAATGCTTCTTGATTCACCACTCAGTTTCTCTATGGGCTATTCATAACCCAGATGAGAGAGAATATGTTTTCCATCCATTTTGTTGGATAGGGGAATGAAGAAGTGTATGAGGGTAACAGCCCGGTTCCCATGAAGAGAGCAAATGTCGGGGTTAATAGCGAAAGAATGCGCAAACACGTCTCCTCTTCCATCGATCAGTTACCAATAAAGACCTATGCCTTTCAAGGATAACTTGCTAGATCTCCATTGCACAATTAGCAGGCACACTGAAGTAGAATACTGCGACCTACAGGTCCCGTCTGTTCTTTGATGATCTTCCTCCCCTGGAAAGACTTTGACAATGCTCCATGGATCCTTTGAGGGAGCCCTTGGATATATTGCATTTTGCTTTTCCACCTAAATTCAGTGGGCCCCTGATTGCTTCAAAGCAGCCGCATGCCAAAGTTGGCTCTGTTTGTCATCCATCGTTGGTGAAGCTCCTCAATTATGTGCAGTAATGATACTCCTCAGTCCCTGATCAAAAAGTTTTCAACATGACGTCAGTTCTGGACACCTCATGAGAATTGTCATGACTTGAGGAGAAAGGGAGGGGAATCTCAACCGTCTAGAACCCTCAAGCTCCATGAAGGTGGAGTGTTTCACGAGGCCCTCAGATCTCTTAAACGGATCCACTCAAGCCTGTGGTAGCCCTGGGGAAGCAAGTAGGGAAACAGCTGTATTTTCCTGTGTCCTTAGTCATTTGGAAGAATATAAAGAGATCTCTATTATCTTCGGTCAAGAGTGTGGGGCTAGGTCTTAGAATTCAGCTGGCAACTAGTGGGGACCAGAATGACTTACAACTGTTCTCTCGGTACAAAAGCAATAAGAAAAAGATCCTAAAACTGTGTTCTTTCAGACTTTGTGAAACAATCGGACACTTTCTCCCACAAAGAGACGAAAGGACCACCCCATATTCGGTGACACGAAGCCAGAATATCTGATAAAACCTAGCCTACGGGAAAATCTGTCTGTGGAGCAAATGCTAAAGGTTGTAGTCTGGAAGGGCCAGGCAACATTTACAGCTCAGTATTTACCAGAGAACTTACAGATCTATAGTTATGTTTTTGTTGGGACCTGTGGTAGCTGTTTAGAATGTCGTTTACCTTACCTATCCCATTAGGGACAAGAAGTATCATGTGTAAGGTAATGGTCACAACATTATTTTCCCTCTTTTCCTTCCTCTTCCTTGAGGTGTGGTGGTCATTCCGTTATTTGCTGGGACGTACTTTGATGTAGTTAGCTTCAATTCCTAGCAATGATCTATGCGAGTAAGGTCTAGAAGTCCTCGTCCTCCTTACGGAGGGGATGATTATTAGAATGTAAGACACATCAATTGCCCTTACATTGTAACATCATATCCTTCTGAGGATATAGGTTCTTCGGAAACTTAGCCTAACCAATGAGAAAACCTTCTCAAGGTTTGAGATGTATGAATCAATACTCCCTCATCTGTGTTTAGGTTTGAGTTTCCAATATGTTGATAGGGTCTTCCTCTCCGAATGATAAGTCTTCTATTAAAGAATCGAGAGTTTGTATTTGCGCAGGAATAAATCACAAATTTTAAGTGTAATTTGTATTTTTCCTAACAATGCAAACCTGATTCATTTTAGTCTCCCTTCCCGCCTTAACGACCTCGCAAGCCCTACATCATGTCAATTTGACGTCAATGACCTTAGAGGTCAGGATGCCAGAAAACCTCAAATCATACAAGCAATCAATCAGGTCAAAGTGGACATCTCAGTCTACTGGACTGGTGTTTCACAGCTGCCCCCTTGTAACTACTGACACCTCGTTAAAAGTTTTAAAAGCCGCCTTCAGTGTAGCTGAAAACATACGCCTATTAAGAGACGCAGCCTTGTATAGTTGGGAAACAATACAAATGACTTAAAATTTGGGATTTTTTCCTCTTATTTACTCGTGCATGTCACTAAATATATATCATATATCAATGCAAGGAAATTTATTCATTTATGCAACAATGAATAATATAAAACCCCATTTTTTATAGGATTTTTGCTAAGATTATTAAAATCTCCAAAACCAGAGTTGTGGTCATGAGTGCGTTAAATGTAGGCTACTGTTATTCTTGTGGGAAAGAGTTAATCTTCATAGTTAATCGTGTATGTTTCAATTGTATAACAATGAATATAGAAAATTTCAATATAATTTAAGTGTTGTCATATGTACTGACCTTCTTTTCGTTGCGGGTCGTGTGAGCTTTTGCAAGAGCACTAAAGTGTTCTACGTTTAGTATTAAATATATAAAGTAACATGCTGATAGGACTCAATAGCTTCTATACCGTAAATAAATTTTTTTTCAAGCTTCTGAAATTACAATTGTATTTTTGGGCTCAGCCATGTCGTCCTGATGGAGGTTCCTTTAGGCAGCTTTCTAAGGGATATTTAGCTACTGACGACATGGCTATCTCGCCCAAAAATAGATTTTTCGCTTTGCTTCAAAATCCGTTTTACAACCTTGTGTGTTGTTTAGTTGTATCCTACATCAATGGCACAATTGTAATGCATATTTTACCCATTGAAGTCATCAGATTCAAAAGATGATGTAACTTACATTTCCTTGTATTTGGAAATGATTAGACTGATTTAGACTTGAATTTGAGATGCCTATGTGGAAATGAGATATCCAGACTTTTGTATTGTGCCCTGACGTAGGTTTTTTCTAGGCTTAAGGATTTTTGTGGTCTTATAGGGGCCTTTGGTACCTAGTAATGCGGTAGAGCCTAGGTTTCCCCCCATTTAATTATAGTGAGAATTCTGTGCTTAGGTTATGACAATTGGTTTTCGTTTAAAATAAGCTTTTCTTCAGTGATCACCAATTAGGTTAGGTTAGGTTAGTAGCACCTATCACCATATACAGTAGCGTTTCTTGTGTACAATCAAATTTTAGCTTAAGATAAATAGCAAAACTTTATTTCCCGTCACAATTCTTAGCCAGACAATATAAAAAAACCTATGTTCCCTTATGATATCTAATCATGTCTCTATTTAGAGTCCTTTTACTGAAAAGGGAAATATTATCGTTTCTGATAGTTCTAAATGTTTAATTATTCAATATTAACCAAACTAACTAGACTTATCTAGTATATATAATTTGCATTACTGATTTACTATAGTTTATTAACTTTTAACTAGACTGTAAAAGCCTTAAAAGCTGAAATCTAGTGTAATTTTTCTCTTGTTAGAGAAGTAATTTTGCAAGGTAAAGTAACATAATGAGGAAAGTAATGAAAAACTATTGTTTGTTTCTTGAGAAGTGAAATCTTAACCTTGATTGTACGAAGGAAACCTATTGTTTTCATAAATAAAAATGTTTGATTGGTTATGTTGTTTTTCCCTTAACCTTTCAAATTAAATTAAAAAAAAAAGCAAATACAGAACTAGCTTCCTGGCTAGTACAGTGGTAACGTTTTCGCCCAGCATTCGCATGGCGGCAGATCGATCCCCGCCCACGACTGTGAGTTTAAGCTGTTTACTGGGGGAGGCCACTGCTGTGGTTGGGCACCACAGTGGGGTTTTGGGCTTGTCCGGCTGACGTTCTGGTGAGCATCTATTCTGATGAAACTTGAATTGAAACCAGACACCTTTAACCTTTATACGAGTTGCTTTATATGTACAATACAGTATTCAACTTCTTCGTAAGATGTTGACTGGCTTAAAAAGAAAAAAAAAGTAATCTAATATTTATAAACAAGGATTACTATTTGAGTGGTAAAACTTGTTTAACAAGTACAAATACAATGAAACTTTTGTTCAAATATACTGGTGATATATTTTCATGATGGGCAAATGCATTTTAAGATAATCCACTTGCAGGAATATGATGTAACCTACCAAAGCTAAGGTGCCGGTTTAATATGTGTCTTGCCTTTTTTTTATTAGGGTTAGCATGTGGTCTCCTGGCTTGTTAGGTAAGGTAAGGTTAAGTTAGGTTAGACCACATACTAAAACGGAGAATTTCGTAGGCCATACTCGAAAGGTATGCCACATACTAAATCGGCAAGGTTAATTGAATATGAATGAAGTTACTTATTAAAAAGAATTAAATTTTTAGTTGGTAAGATGCCATTAAATCGTTAATTTCAGCTGCATTCTTAAGTATCAACATTGTAACCTAGCTGTAAGTCTAAATGTATTATCATGAAAGTAAATAAGTATTTTTACTTGACATGTAGTACCTGTTTCCTTTAAGGATTACCAATTGTACAAATAAGTTTAAGTCATTTTCATGCTAATGTAAGAACCATTTTTTTTTTTTTGCGTGGTTATGACATTGAATAAAATCATGTTTAAATCTATTTAAAGTATTATTTCTCCATTTCGTCGGATAACTATCATTACTGTAAATAATAAAAAAAGAATAATCAATATTTTGTAAGGTAAGTAAATCCTTTTCAATGATTTTTATCACATTGATGGAACATTTTTTTTTCAAGATCATATTTTACAAGGTGGAGTTTAAGTACTAATACTACCAGGGTTGCCAGGTTTTCTAAATGAGAAAAGGTCAATTTCTAATCAACAGAGGCTTTAAAAGGTCAACCCATTAATAGAAAAAGGTCGAAAATATAGTATTTAAGGCTCGGCTTTTTTCATATTACTAAAGGCCAACCTATTTAAATACAAAAGGTCAAATTTGAGTTTTTTTTGGCCGGAAAAAAGGCCAAACTGGCAACCCTGAATACTACCACTACGTCTACACTACTAATACTAATTCATTCATTAAGAAACGTCAGTAGTGGATTGACGTTTGTGACTGTAGTGTCTTGCCAGTGTACTTCCGGAATATTTTTGGTTCAATAGATTCTTGCTTCTCCAAGCAACGCTTAAGGTAATTAATTGCTTTCTTTGAGAAATTGCTTACCCGTTTCCTATTTATGTATAATTGTTACTAATATGAATGAACTTTATAAAGGCTGTTGTTTACTTTAGCTGAGTCAATAGGAGAGACTGTTATGAATTGGACTAGGCTATTTTACCGGTTAATTATATAATTTTCAAGCGTATTTTACCGGTCTAGGTTAAGTGGAGCCTATGGTTATTTTGCCGGAAATCTATAAATACAGGTATAGTTAAAATAAAGAACTAATTGGTTAGTTAGGCAAGGTTGTGGACTTGTATGTCCACAGGCTCATATACATCCGGTCAATATTTTACCGGTTAATTAGACAATTTTCAAGCGTATTTTACCGGTCTAGGTTAATAGGACCCCATGGTTATTTTACCGGAAATCTATAAATACAGGTATAGTTAAAATAAAGAACTAATAGGTTAGGCAAGGTTGTGGACTTATGTCCACAGGCTCATATACGTCTTGTATGTCTTGTAGGACACAGGGTGTCCTTGTGTTATAGGACATCGAGAACAAAACTTAAAATATATTAAACTAGGTCTAAAGTTTATCTAAAACTAGTCCACTAAATAACTATTCATTCTGTATAATTGTAATCACGGGGTATATCAGGATTTCTTATTTGTAAAATGATAAGTTTTATATTTTTCACAATTTTAAACTTTTGACATTCATTTCCATGATCAGTATTTGATCCTATGCTAATATGTTTTTTTTTATTGTTATTTGTTATGACTACAGATATGGACCTTGTAGTTTTCAAATTATATATATATATATATATATATATATATATATATATATATATATATATATATATGTGTGTGTGTGTATACAATATATATATATATATATATATATATATATATATATATATATATATATATATATATATATATATATATATATATATATATATATATATATATCTTACACACACACACACACACACACACATATATATATATATATATATATATATATATATATATATATATATATATATATATATATATATATATATATATATATATATATATATAATATATATACATATATATATATATATATATATATATATATATATATATATATATATATATATATATATATATATGTATGTATATGTATATACATATACAGTACATATATAAATATGGAAAAAAAATACTGGCTTCATAGCCAACAGAAGTGAACCAACTCACCCAAAGAAAAATTTGTTCATAAATTCAATGTAGAGTACAAAATGATTTTGTTTGGTAATGGACGGCAGGTATGCAAAGTTTAGACCATAATCAGGCCGAACTCAACATGGTATGCGGGATTCCTAGTTAACCCAACATATTATGCGGGGTTCCTAATTAACCCAACATATTATGCGGGGTTCCTACTTAACCCAACATATTATGCGGGGTCCCTACTTAACCCAACATATTATGCGGGGTTCCTACTTAACCCAACATATTATGCCGGGTTCCTACTTAACCCAACATATTATGCCGGGTTCCTACTTAACCCAACATATTATGCCGGGTTCCTACTTAACCCAACATATTATGCCGGGTTCCTACCTAATCCAACATAGTATGCTGCATCCCTACCTTACACAACATATTACTGTAAGGGGAACTAATTTCGTGTTGACGCCATTTCCTATATAATATACAGCACATATCTCAAATACTTTGGATATCCAGTTCAAGATATATTTTGGCGTTAACAGGAATCTCAAACAGTTTAGGGTAATCCTGGCCTATCCTGAGGTAGGCCTACAGCTTTCATTAATCTTGTAATTTCGTAACTTTGTAATTAGTACTTTAAAGTGAATTATAGTATATAGAATTGCAGTATGATCCATTTTAGTAATGAGAGTCAATCAAGTTTTATGTTTTTAGCAAAATAAACATATCTATCACATCCAATAACTCTTACCACAGAGACAAATTACAATCGGGTACACATACACATACACCGAATAGTCTGGCCTATTCTTTACAGATTCTCCTCTGTCCTCATTCACCTGACAACACTGAGATTACCAAACAATTCTTCTTCACCCAAGGGGTTAACTACTGCACTATAATTGTCCAGTGGCTACTTTTCTATGGGTACGGGTAGAAGAGACTCTTTAGCTTTGGTAAGCATCTCTTCTAGGAGAAGACACTCCAAAATCAAACCATTGTTCTCTAGTCTTGGGCAGTGCCATAGCCTCTGTACCATGGTCTTTCACTGTCTTGGGTTAGAGATCTCTTGCTTGAGGGTACACTCGGGCACACTATTCTATCTAATTTCTCTTCCTCTTGTTTTGTTAAAGTTTTCATAGTTTGTATAGGAAATATTTATTTAAATGTCATTGTTCATAAAATATATTATTTTTCCTTGTTTCCTTTATTCACTGGGCTATTTTCCCTGTTGGGGTCCTCGGGCTTATACCATCTTGCTTTTCCAACTAGGGTTGTAGCTTAGCAAGTAATAATAATAATAATAATAATAATAATAATAATAATAATAATAATAATAATAACACTCTTAGGTCGCAGGCCTCATTAATTATCTGTTCACTTTTATCTTTTTCTTCCCCATCACCATAAAATATGTTTTTATTTTAATTTGTTTCAGAGCCATCCCTTCCTTAACACTGAGTAACACATAATTAATTTCTCATTCATACAATAGTAGCATGGGTTACGAGGAACTTAGAATATGAACGTACAAATTTGAATTGAGTTAAGAGTACAGTACTGTATTGCAGTGGCGTGCGAGCAAATATTTTTCGCCTTATGAGCATTTTCCATGGACAAGTGCTGTACAAATGAGACTATCACCATATACTGTATGTACAATTCATCGGATGTAATGAAATGCTATCTGCAAGTCGCAGATTACTACAGTATTCTTTGAGCGATTGATATTAGTTTAGATATGTCTGTATAAATAATATACTTTATACAGTATTAACATATCATCATCAAGTACGGGGTGTTCGATGTCGAACGGCCGTGGCCCTCTGCACAAAACTTCTCCATTCATTCCGGTTTTGAGCCTTCCTTTCCAACTCCATCATCGTTAGCCCGCACATCTCCTTGATATTGTCACTTAATCTAGTTTTAGGCCTTCCTCTCGTTCTTGTACCATAGACTGATCCAATTAGTAGCGTTCTTTCCAGAGTATTGTGTTTCCGAACCTGGTGTCCAATAAAAGTTAGTTTTCTTTCATCCAAAATGTCAGGTAATCTTTTTTCGATATTGATCTTGTGTAGAACTTCCACGTTCGTCTTTTTCTCAATCCAGCTTATCCTAAGGACTCTTCTGTAACACCATAGTTCAAAACTTTCTAATCTTTTCCGATCTGTAGCTTTTAAAACCCAACATTCTGAGCCGTATGATGCGATGGGGAAAACAAGTGATTTGAGAAGCCGCTTCTTTGTGTTTAGAGTGATATGTCTGTCTTTCCACACATTGCTTAGTGCAATGGTTGCATTCTTTGGAATACCAATTCTTCTTTTGATCTCTTGGGAGTCGTCTCCATTATTGGTGAAAGTTGCTCCGAGGTAAGTAAATTCAGTGGCATTATCTAGGGCAACTCCGTCTAGTAGGATTTCTTGATCAGACGGGGCTTTTTGACACTTCATGACCTTTGTTTTCTCAGCATTTAGGTACAGTCCCACTTTTTCACTCTCAGCTTTTACTTTTGATACTAATGTTTGGAGGTCCTCCATACTTCCAGCGATTAAAACCACATCGTTGGCATATCTGAGATTAGTGATCTTTTGTCCTCCAACAGTTATGCCTCCTTTGTAGTCTTCAAGCGCATTTCTCATTATGGTTTCCGAGTAGATGTTAAAATAGGTGGGGAGAAACAATGCATCCTTGTCTGACACCTTGTCCGATGTTAAACCAATCCGTTAGGCCATAAGATGTTCGCACTGCTGCTTTCTGTTGATTGTACAGTGCTTTCAGAAGTGAGATGACATGAGGTGGAAAACCCATAGAGTACATGTCGTTCCATAAGATGTCATGTGCAACTGTTTCAAAGGCTTTAGTGTAGTCAATAAAACAAAGGAATACGTCGATTCCTCGTTCTCTGTTTTTTCAAGGATCATCTTGAGATTCATGATTTGGTCTCTGGTGCCTTTCTCAGGACGGAATCCTGCTTGTTCGTCAGCGATTTCTTCGTTCAGTTTGTTTGCCATTCTCTTAGCCATGATTTTCAAAAGAATTTTGCTACTGTGACTAATGAGGGAGATTGTCCTATTATTGCTGCATTTGAGGGTGTCACCTTTCTTAGGGATGGGGACAAAGACTGACTCCCCCCAATCGTCTGGCCATTTGTTTTCGATCCAGATTTTTTTGCAGAGCCTGTGGTAGAATATCTCGACGTTCTCACCTCCATTCTTTATCATTTCGGCTGTGACCTGATCGTTTCCTGGACTCTTTCCAAGTTTGAGTTCTTTGATAGCTTCTCTAATCTCATCAATCAGAGGAGGTGGTTCTGGTTCTGAAGACACTTGCCCGTATGGGACTGGTGTTACAATGGATTCATTTCTTTTGTAGAGATTTGTGCAGTATTCTTTCCATCTGTCTTTGACTTCCTCTCTGTCACAAAGGATTAGGTCATCTTCATCTTTGATGGTGTCAACAGATGGTTTGAATTTCTTGGTGAGGTTTTTCACACCATTGTACATTTCTTTGGTAGAGTTGTTAATGGAATTTACTTCAATCCTCTGACATTGTTCTTGTATGAACTTTTCCTTGTCTTTTGGCATCATCCGTTGAATTTTGGAGTTCTGTTGTCTGTAAATTGTATCCTCAACAGGATCATTGATCCCTTTTGCTTTGAGTTGCCTTCTGAGCTCAACTTCTTTTATGGTTTCTTCCAATATCCATTGATTCCTTTTGTTGGTTTTTTTGGTAATGGTTTCTTCTGCAACTTTTAGAAAGATATCCTTTCCTTCGTTCCACAGTTCGTTTGGGGTTTTTTCGTCTTCACATTGTAAAAGAGCCTCAAAGCTATTTGAAATTTTGACAGAATAATTGTTATCAAGGGTTTTGTAGTCAAAGCGAATTGGTTGAGGTGGTTGTGTCAATTTCTTAAGTTGTTGTTTGATCTCGGCAGCCAGGAATTGGTGGTCGCTATTACAGTCTGCTCCAGGTCTAGTTTTAACATTTTTTACACAACTTTTCCATTTTTGGTTCAAGATGATATAGTCAATTTGGTTGCGGGTTTTCATGTCTGGAGACGTCCAAGTGTAGAGATGGCGAGGATGGTGTTCAAACATTGTGTTTGTAATCAGCATGTTGTTGGCCCTACAAAATTCTATGAGTCTCTCTCCACGTTCGTTTTGCTCTCCTAGTCTAAAGCGGCCACAAGTTTTGTTAGGTGTCGAGTTCTTGCCTACTTTGGCATTCATATCTCCCATAATTACCTGCAAATCACGATTTGGTATGGAGTCTATAGTTTCTTGGAGGCTGTCATAGAAGCTATTTATTTCGTCCTCATCCGCTGTGCTAGTTGGAGCATAGCACTGAACAATAGTAATGTTATGTGGGTTTGCTTGGATTCTTAGTTTTAGAATTCGGTCGCTGATTGGGCTGTAGCCAATTAGAGCTTTAGATGCTTCTTTTCCTAGGATTACAGCAACTCCATGGCTGTATCCATCTTCTTTACCAGAAAAGATGACATGATTCCCATCTGTTCTGAAGCTACCAAGTCCGTTCCAGTTAGTTTCAGCTAATCCAAGAATTTGGAGGCCATAGTTATTCATTTCGTTGTAAACAGTGTTTAATTTGCCTTTTTCTTTGAGTTTCCTAACATTCCAGGTTCCAATATTGATTTTTTTTCTCAATTGAAGGTGTTTTCTTGTTGTTCCAGTAGCCTATTTATCATTGTCAGCCTGGTCACCCACTGAACAACGCGCCCCTTGGTGACCCACGCGACGGGCGATGTTTTTATTTGGTTCACTATTCATGGTGCAAAGGGTTGACAGGGGTTAAGAAAAAGCAGAGTGGAGACCCCCAGGTTCCTTCTCAACTCGCAGTCTCCAGCTTACTAGGAGAAGATTTCTCTGCCGTTGAACAGTTGGTCCGAGAACGGATTGTTCTGAGCTTCCGCCAGACAAAAATCCACCTGAAGGCAGCTTGTCAGTTGCACTGACTGTGCTTTCAGGTGAAAACCACTGCCCTGCAGCCAGCAGCTTCACCGTGACCCTGGTACGGGGAGCTCCTGAGGTGCTGCTCCTTGCTCAAGGGAGCCCCAGGGATGCAATTTATAGTCTTACCCAGGACATATATATATATATATATATATATATATATATATATATATATATATATATATATATATATATATATATATATATATATATATATATAGATAGATATAGATATAGATATAGATATAGGTATAGGTATAGGTACAGTATAGGTATAGGTATAGGTATAGATATAGATATAGATATAGATATAGATATATATATATATATATATATATATATATATATATATATATATATATATATATATATGTATATATATATATATATAAAATGGATTTTGAAGCAAAGCAAAAAATCTATTTTTGGGTGAGATCGCCATGTCGTCATGATGGAAGCTTCCTATTGACAGCTTTCTAAGGGATATTTGACTACAGTGATACTCCCAGAGAATTGACCATAGGTCTCTAGAATTCTAACTCCTGGCGCAAGTATCCTTAAATTAACTCTTAAGGATATCGCATAATATCAGGGGACGTATTTCTTGATACGACACATGGCAATCTTCACCCCGAATAGAGTTTTCGCTCTGAGGGGGAAGAGTGGCGAATTTGAAGGGGAGCCGTCATCAAGGTTACCCGGTGGATCCCCTCCCGGTACCACCCTGGCGAACTATTCCTTGTTATAATTAAGCATGGATAGCCGCAGTTTGAGTAGTTTCGGGTGGGGATTTGTTACATGTATGTATACTCCTTTTGTAGAAAGGAGGGCGGATCCATCAGGACGACATGGGTATCTCACCCAAAAATAGATTTTTCGCTTTGCTTCAAAATCCGGTTTTTGGGCTCAGCCATGTCGTCCTGATGGAAGTTTACCAGAGAATTACTTGAAAGTACTATATCTGTGGGTTTGTATAAGTGCCTTTACTTTGAATGAGTTCTTTATATGGTCTCCTAGACATGTATATATGACATTGCCGTTATCTGTCATATCCACTAAGCTAGGAACTAGCTTAGGGCTTCCTGCCCCCTGCAGGGAAAGTGTCGACTTCGGCTATAAGGATTCAAAGTTTGTATCTCCATAGGGACGGATGGTAAATCTTAGAGATTACCTTTTATACCTTGGAAATCCGTACTCTGATTTCAAGTTGAGCCCTTCTAGGGCTTAATTAAAACTCTAGTATGTTTTATTCGTCTGTTACTGAGATAGCAGCAATAAGACGCAAAAATGTTCAGTATTTTAGCTTGTAGCTAAATTATCAATTGTAGTTACAGTCAGGTATGAATCTGATCCGGCATTGAAAACACATCAGGGTCCATCTTTTCTCCTTTTTCATCGAAATGATGCCACTCAATAGAAATGTGAAACCAAATCTGACTGATCTGTACAGATTTGGAAATGCATGAACACCGTGACGCAAACGTTCACTCGGCACTGGTGTCATCGGTCAGATATGCACCTATGTGGAACAGTATGTTAATCATAGTTATGATTTGCACTTGAGGGTAAATGTACCCATGCACCCGATGCAGTGGAAAGTCCCAAAGCAGTTCACTGTTCGTCGCAGGCTTAGACGACGGGTTCTTTAGAACTACCCGCCGCCACCACAACATGCCTTATCTTATGTACTTGCTTCGAATAGTGTTGGAAGAAGTTCCGTGAAGAAGCAATTTTCTGAGGATCATGAACTGCGGGTGAGCTGTCAGGATCCGTTCTGCGAATAAGTAGGTGAGCACTGCTCTCAGTTATTTTAGGGATAGATTTTTTATCCTGAGGTATCGCCTCGAAAAAACTGTCCTTCCTTGAAGTCTGAAGTTCTACGAAGATAGACCTTAAGACCCCCTAATGGGCATAGGGAGACATCTTCCTTCAGTGGGCAGATTCTCCAAGGACCCCACCTTTTGGTGGGCAGCCCGTTTTGGCGAGAAAAATAAGATCGTGAAAGGATTCAGTTCTCCCTCTTCTGTGAACTGATTATGGCCTATATTTCATTAACTCTTGCCCCTGAGGCTATTGCGAACAGAAAATTGACTTTCTGTATTAGCTCCTTTAAAGTACAATTCTCATTGCTTAGGTTCGAAGCTTAGTGTAAGACTGACCAACGACCATGTAATGGGTTTTAGAGAGGTTGTCGGCTTGGGTTTAGTGTATGCTTTGGTACCTTAAAAAAGGTTCCGCTTATGAGGTTTGTCTCAAAGGCATATAGAAGAGGTCTAGTCAAGGCCGACTTACGTGTGGAAGTCAGGCCTCGTTCAAGTAGGTAAAAGAAGAGAGACAGAAACCTTTTGAAATGTCTGTTGGTCACCTTGTTTTCACGAGAGGTGCCCTTTTCTTCCAAGACAATTCAAATTGTCTCCTGGTTGGACTTGACTTGTACTCTACCATGAAGTCGGTCGCATTCTTCGAGATCTCGAACTTTTGTTCGCTGTTAGGGCGAAACAATCCTGAAATGCAGGTTGTTGTTTCTCGGGGAAATGTAACAGCCGACTTCTGCACCAGATTTGATAAAGCTGGGTACGACAGAGGAAACAGCTACATTGTCATTTCTAGAATTAGTGGAAACCAATTGTTTTAGGGCCATCTGGGGGCCAATACAGGAGCTGTTCCTTTGCAGGATACTAGCTTGTCGAGGACTTGTAGCAGGATATTGGTTGGTGGAAGAAGATACATTCGATTCCATCCGTTCCAGTTGAAAGACATGACGTCTATCGCTTCTGCTTAAGGTCCTCGTAAGGGGCTACTATTTCTTGTTGTCGCTCGTTGCGAAGAGATCAATCTGCAGGTCTGGGACTTTTATTGAGAATAAAGGAGAATGAGTCTGCGTTTAGGGACCATTCTGTCTCTATCGGCTTTCGCCTGGATAGAGCATCCGCTGTCACATCGCGGAACCTTTGAAGGTGAACTGCTTGATAATGCCATCTACTCTTCCTTGCCAGGCGGAGGATGGCTAACATCACATGGTTGATGTGAGGTGAACTCGAGCCTTGTCGATTAGACATGTTACTATCACCTCGTTGTTAAGAGCCAATCTAATGGGGACTGTTCTGCGAGAGGATAGTCTCCTCAACGTCAGGAGGACTGTCATAGCCTCCAAGATGTTGATGTGGAGGTTTTGAACTGGAATTATCAATTTCTTGCCTTTCCCTTTCATACGGGTGACCTCCCCGTTCTTTCAGGGAGGCTTCCGTGTGTATCGCCACTGATGTTTGTGGTGGTTGCAAGAAAATTGTCTGTGCTAGGCTCTTATTCATTGACCACGGCCTCGATACCGTACACAATCGGGTCTGTGTCAACCTTGTCGATCTCTTCGAGCGTTTGATGCGTATCTTTCTCCAGACTCCTGGCGCATCCTTTGGTTGTGCTACTCAGCACCGGGTCTGTCACTATTGCAAACCGGAGAGAGCCCAGTGCTCTTTCCTGTTGTCATTTTGAAATCCTCTTGTGTTGGATTAGTCTCCTGACAGATACCGCTATTTTTCTCCCCTTCTTTAATAGAATGGAGAGGTGTTGTGACTGCAAGTTCCCATGGATTCACAACCATTGAGACTTGTGAGCTGGAGAAAAGCGAGACTTCTAGCGACTGGTCTTAAGGCCCAGGTGTTCCAGGAACTGGATCACCTTTACGGCCACTTGCAGACAAATAGTCTTGGATGCTGCCCGCACCCGCCAATCGTCCAGGTATGCTACTAGCTGTACTCCTTCAGAGCGCAGGTGATGGACGATTGTGTCCGTGAGTTTTGTGAATACCTATGGGGCTATATCTAGTCCAAAGGGCATGGCTGTGAAGACAAATTTTGTCTTCTGTAGCCTGAATTCTAGGTAAGAGGAGTGGGGGCAATTGGCTGGTAGGTGCCAACAAGCATCTGCCAGGTCTATTGAGACTATATACGCCCCTTTTTTGGTAAAAGGGTCCTTATGTGTTGCATTGTCAGTATCCAGAACTTGTTGTTCTCCTTGAGCTTGTTGAGTAGAGACAAGTCTAGAATGACTCTGGGTCTGTCCGAGTCCTTCTTGGGAACATAAAACAGCCATCCCTGGAATTTTGATGGACTTCACTTTCCTCATTACCTTCTTATTCAAGAGTTCTGAGGCATATTCTTCCAATAAGGGGGAGTGTTGGAAGAATTTTCGAAAGGTGGGGTGGATTTTGTTCCATTTCTAACCAAGTCCAATCGTAATTTGGCTGTGGAACCAGGGATCGAAGGTCCAACGATCCCGAAAGTGGAAAGTCTGCCTCCTACCTGGAACCTCACATTGATTAGAGGCTCCTGAGGACATGTTTCCGTGACCTCGTCCTCCTCCATCCTTGGGACAAGTGCCTTTCAAAGCCTGGAATGATGCAGGTGATTGGCTACCAGCTGATGAGAGACCATCTAGAAGGTGGTTGACAGCAGGACTACCATTTGAGGCACCATATCATGGTCACGGTCAGAAATTGTGCAGTTCTAATGATGATTTCCTCTTTGAGTACATGTCCCACTTTTGGAGCAGGTTCCCATTCTCCGTGGTGGCTTTGGTAACGACCTCTTGGACCATTTCCTGTGGGAAAGGGTCTATGCCCCAGATACATGATGAAATCAGTTTTCTGGGTTTGTGTTTCATCGTTGATGCGGCAAAGACATGGTCTCTACCGGTCCTTTTTTGACCTGTGAAAAAACCTACAAATCCATCACAAGGGTGGGGCATTACTAACAGCCTGCACACATTTTTTAAGCAGTTCTGATGAGATAAGGAGGCGACAAGCTTATCTTTCGTCTCCGTGTTTCCTTCTCAAGGGATGGTTTGGTAACCTCGGGAGGTTCTCGTTAAACTGCTGACCTGCTATCTCCAGATCCAACTTCGAGACGGAGAAAGTTAGATGTATTTCTTTCCACTTCTCCTCGCAGGTGGGCATAGCTAGAGACCTTTCTCTAGGATAGGGCAGGGTTTGCCCTCTTCGACTGCTCTTCTAACACAATCTAGGGCTTTCCTCGAAAGGGAGGAAGGCTTATGAGGAAGGAGCAATGACGGTTGGATGCTTCTTGTTCAATGCTGAGACTCTGGAGTTATTATATCCGGCCCCTTTCTGGGTCTTGGTAAGGATGGCTTGGGCCTTGTCATGTTCGAGAACAATGACTTCCTTCGGTATAGCCTCCTCGCTGGATGTAGATACATCTCGTAGTCTCATGAAGCAATCTGGGTACGCTGAAAGCTGGGCCAAAATTGAATCTCTTTAAGGGAATTGGGCCCCAACTTCTAGGAGATATAAAACTTCCTATTCAACCTGGGCATGTGTTCCGTCTACCCCCAGGGGTCGGTTCGGAACAGTGAGGGAAGACAGATATTTTAGGGGGCTTAACAGAGCCCCTGGAAGCACCAGGGCGTTTCCTTCCTTGTACCTCTCTTTTCCTCTCTTTGAGATCTTGCTTATTCTCCTCTCGTTCCTTCCGGAACAGTGTCAGCATCTGCCGAACTGTCTCGTCAGTTGGGGAGTCGGGGTTGGAAAGGTTGACGCATAAGTTAATATGCCGGCACCATGAGGTGAGGTACCTCGATCATCGTCGAAACGGATCCTTCTTCCTCCATGGGTGGTTGAAACACTCCTTATTCAGGGCCTTCTTGCAGTAGGTCCTGTCTGGTGTGAATGGATGCCTCTGACATCCGATCTTGGCGGATGTCCAAGCCTTGCAGTGCCTGTTGATATCCGTGTCCACCGACCATTGGATAGAGGGAGGATGGACCTGTGCCTGAGGCACAATCGTATTCGATTGAGCCTTAGGGAGGAGTAGGCATTTCAAAATTTTTGGGTAGGTAAGGTCCCTGAACGTTCTTCTGGAAGCCTCATACTCACCTTTGTTGGGTTCCCCTTGCTATATCCCTTGACTCCATAGTGTCAGGGATGTCTTGTACAAAGCCGTCGGTCAGCAAGGTGTACCAACCGTGTGTCACACGATCGTACATAAATTATTTTGTATATATTATGCTTGTATCTGCGCTCTTCCCTCGCACTAAAAAGCACCAGAATAAACATGTCTGTGTATTGCCTATGTAACATTGTCATTTTCTCGAACATGTATTTTCCTGTTGCCTTGTAGTTTTATATATAAAGGAGAGTGTTCTTTAATAAAGTTACTCAGTTGATTGCATCCTGCCTTTGAGTCATAACCTTTCTCTCGGCCGTCACAAAGGTCAAGCGATTGGAGTGACCTTTCGGGTCCCAGAACCTCAGGGGTGCAGATACGATGCGGCAGGGGCATAAGACCCGTACGTCGTATGCCCACAAAAGTTCTTACTCTTGTGGCTGCAGAACACTCCTGTACACTTCGCCATCAGCTCCTCCTGTCAGGAAAAGAAGGGTGAATGAGTATTAGTTTGTTTATATTATTGATATAATATAGACTAAAAATACAGGTTCCAGTACCTCAGGGATCCAAATACGATGCAGCGGGAAGCACGAGACCTGCACATCTTGTGGCCATAAAAGGTCCTACTTTTGTGGTTGCAGGATGGGGCTGCACACTTCACCTTGCCCTCCTCCTGTAAGGAAGGGAAGAGTGAAATGAGTATGGGATAATTATACACACGTAGTAAATAGTAATCATTACTATTATAATTATAGCTTAGGATACTAAGCTAGAAAGGAAATAGGAAAGACACATATCTGTGTTTCCTGTCCAGGCAATTTCTGTGACCTCCCTCAATATTAATATTTTAAAATTTTTTTATCAGGGAAATTTAGGGTGGAATAACTCGCGTGCGTAGAGCTGGAGTCGGTGTATACTAGCACTAACTCTCCCACAAGTGAATATTAATACTGTAGGGTAAAGATTTTATGTTCTGATGGTCTAGGATACATCAGAATGTTGAAGGAATACTTCACTTCAACATTTGCATAGCAGTTTCAACAATGGACTGTGAAAGGACACAGAATATATTGGAAAATCGTACTACTGTATATTATATACTTTAGTTTTCTAACTGCTGTATTTCTATACTGCAGGAATACTGGCTACTGTATTGTCTTATACTGTAGTTCTGCCGGCATACTACTGGCTAGGCTAGTACCCGGTGGCACTAGCCAACAGAAAAAGAGAAAGAATAGATAGAAGGGCTACTGTATTATTATAGTTTAGTACAATAATAAGGGTTGTAGCAACTACTGCCTCTACTGCCTTCTTCCCAGAATGAGGATTCAAATGGAAGGGGAAAGAATGTATTCATTCTAGCTTCCATCCAGCCACAAAATCTGTTGCCGGCTGCTCTGCTGGTTACAGGGTTTGTGGTTGGCAGTCCAAGAGAGGACTGAAGAATACTCAAAGTTGTAATTGGTCTCCCACCGGCAGCCATCATGGCCGGCACAACCTTTCCCAGAGCCTTGCTCCCGTTAGGGGAAAGGGCGAAGCGGCAATCTAGCCGCCTTTGTAGGAGCCCCGGCCGGCATCGTAATCAGCCCGGCAAGCAGGGAGATTGTAGAATACCGGCCACAGATGTCGTGATGGGGCCGTCACTAAAGGACAGAAGGGGAAGGGAAAGGGTCTTATAATTTGCATAGAATGAAGGCGGCACATCTGCCTCCCACTGTCATCCGCAAAACAAGGAAACAGTTTCCTATGCTCGCGCCGTCTTGGGCGGCAGAAGAATAACGATTCCTCAGCCTAAGACAATGCCGGATATAAGACATGTCTTCTAGACCACAAGGGAGAAGGTGGTGGCAACTGTACTACCACTTTCGGTTGTGGACTAGGGAAGCTGGGCTTCCTATGCCGGCAACTGTGAAACCGGCAGGGGAATGACTAATCCCCCATCGGTAAAGTTGCCGGCAACAAGACTGAATACTCTAGTTACTCTCGTAATTCAAAGTCGGGATACTCACCGGCAAAGAGGAAAGACAGAAACACTATCCCAGTCAATGGCGGCACTCAGAGGGAAGGAAGGGTTTATCCTTAAATCTCTAAAAGAGACGAGTATCGAATTATGTTAGTAATTCTAGGAGATGTGCTATCTGATTGAATTAATAAAACGATACAAGAGGATAAACGGGGATAACATTAACGTATACTAAAACGCATTAGGCTAGCCTAACTCGAGTCTGGATCTCGGTTACGTTACGTCACCGAGGCCCTATCGCATTCAATCGAAACGTTTAACAGAAGAGAAAATATTACATGTGTAATCTTATCTTCACTAGTATAATTTGCCTAAATAGCTATAATTCGTCAAAGCTAAATACCGGGGACGTTATACTACTAACTAAATAAAGCATTTATGGCGTATGACAACGGTCCAAAATGGCTGCCTCCACTGATGGCTCTGCTCCACTAAACACATCCAAATTATGCTAAGTTAACTGTGAGAAGGGAGCCCAAAATTATACGCAAGAAAGACTAAATACTCAACTTTCCAGAGGATGAAGATGCTGGAGATTGCATTGTAATAATCCTTGAAATTGTAACAAAACTGAGAGCGGTTGGGAGATACACTGTGCTTAATTAGCTACAATGAAAGGAATAGTTCGCCGGGGTGGTACCGGGAGGAGATCCACCCGGTAACCTTGATAACGGCTCCCCTTCAAATTCGCCACTCTTCCCCCTCAGAGCGAAAACGGAGGCTAGCCCTCCCTAGGCTGCACCTGAAGTGGTTGTATGATGCCGCCACCTTCTCCCTGTGGTCTAGTAGACTAGTCCTGTGTTCGCAGACCCTAGGCTGAAGAGTAGTATATTCTTCTGAGGCCTAGGATGGTACCGGCACTGGAACTCCGTTTCTCCCTTGTTGAGAGGAGGCGGCACTGCTGCTGTCCCCTTAACTGTATTGGCAGACCATAGGTTGGAGAATAAAATTCTCCTGCCGCCAAGGATGGCGCCGATACTGAAACAGAGTTTCTTAAGGGTGTGTAGGAAGGGCAACCTTGCGTGCTCCTTCCACACCTCATACAGGACCCTTTTCCCTTCCCCTCTGTTCTTTTATGATGGCTGAGCCATTGTCTTTCTTTGAGCCGTTGTCCTGCAACCTCACCGTTGCCGGTGGGTTGCGGGGCCGGCCAGACTCCTTCTCTGCAGCTGTTGTCCGGCTGCCTGCGGCTATGCCAGCTGCTGGCAGCCATGACAACTGCCGGCAGCCATGTGTTATACAAACTGTCGGCTGCTGACTATTATGCAAGCTGCTGGTACCCATGTCATCTGTCGGCAGCCATGACGGCTGCCGGCGGCTGGCGGCTGCCAACTGCCACAATGGCTGTTGTTGGGAAGTCCCTTCTGTCACCAAGGTTTTTCAGTCCTCCCTTGGACTGCTGGTCGCAAGTTATGTTGCTGGGGTATTAGCCTGGCCGGCGGTAGGTCGGCCAGACCGGCACAGATAGGTGCTGACTCAGCCGGCAGTACGCCGACTGTACCAGTGCCGCCGGGTGCTAGGCTGCTGGCTACGTGCCGACTGGTCCTTGCCGGCGATGGTACTTGTGGCTGGATGGAAGCCTGAATGTTACATTCTCCCCTTCCATTTGAACCTTCTTTCTGGAGAAGGGCAGTAAATTAGACTTTTTAAATATTTAACTTAGCCGGTGAATATATAATAGCTGCAACTCTGCGGCTCGACAGAAAACACACTCAAAAAACTCGCGAGCGATCGCTATGAAGGTTGCGGGTGTGCCCACCAGCGCCAACTGTCGGCCAGATACCACTCTTGCATGTAAACAAAACCTTCAATTCTTCTCTGTCGACGTTGACGACAAGACGTATCAATACTCGCTGTAGAACCTGGAGTTTTCTCAACATATTTGGTGAAGTACTTCATTTTGGTTTGAGCTTTCGCAGTGCAGGTGTTTTATCTTCATCTTAAATCTTGAACTCGTTTTTGGATAGATTTAATTTTTGATGACAAGAGAGAGAGTATGGACTTTCTTTGACTTTTAAATGGCCGACCCTTCCCTTAGACGGAAGTGTGTTTTAGGCTTTTAGCAATTATCTTATCACGTTATAAATTAATTATAGATTTTCCTCTATATATTTTATATCTCAACCGCCTTTATTAGGCCTCTTCGATTAGCTTTCCATTTATAATAAACATCAAAATAAATTTTAATGATTTGTTTATATGCGACCTTTCCTGAGAGTAGGCGGTCCTAACTTGGAAACCGAAGTTAAACAACGTTGAGCCCTTTTCAATCGTAAATAACTTTTACAGAGCTAATGATTTGAAACTTATTAAATGAAATATTTTTCAATATTAATCTTACCCGGTGATCATGTAGCTGCAACTCTGTTGCCCGACAGAAAAAAACCTACGGTCGGGATACGCCAGCGATCGCTATACAGGTGGGGGTGTACAACAACAGCGCCATCTGTCGAGTAGGTACTCAGGTACTTCTTGTCAACAAGAACCAATTTTTCCTCTGTCGTGCCACCGGCAAGACCTACTTGATACGCTGTTGTTTCTGGAGTTGATTTCACGCTTTTTGGTGATGTATTCTCTCTAGATATTAGCTTTCGCTGTACAGGAGTTATTATCATTACCTTATCAAGCTTTTTTTTATTAGATTTGGATTATTTGTTGACGACTTGGATAGATTTTGGATTCCCCCCTTGGCTAATTCAAGATGTCTGACCATACTCAAGTCCCCAAGTACAGGCAGTGTAGCGCTAGGGACTGTTCTAGGCGTCTTCCAAAGGCCTCTATAGATCCTCATACCGTTTGTTCCAATTGTAGGGGTAAATCCTGTCAATTGGAAGATCGATGTGAGGAATGCGCTGGGCTTTCGGAATTCGATTTTAATGAATTCCTTAAGAATGCACGTAGGCTAGAGAAGGATAGGATCAGGAGGAGTTCGTCTCGCTCTTTTGATTTTTCCTCTCCCCATGCCCCTCAACCTATTCCTTCCCCTGTAGTGGTGACTCCCGACCCTTCTACTAGCTCTCAGCAACCCTCGATGGCGGACATGATGCGTGCCATTCAGGCTCTTGGTGACAGAGTGGAGTCATTAGCTAATGACCGCAATCAACTCTTGGCCGATGTCAAAGAGTTGAAGGAGAAAAGTGCAGTGGGAAGTGTAGTGAGTGCAAGTGCGGTGAAAAGTGTCAGTGTCAGTGTTACGCATGAGGGTGCATCTGTTCGTGCCAGTCGTCCTCCCAGTCCGGGACCTCTTGCAAGCTCCCAAGCCCAGGGGAGAAGCAATGTCGAAGGACCAAAGGGTTCGACAGGCCTTGATCAGCGTACAGATGTACCCTCAGTGGTTGCGGACGTATCTTGCAGAGATCGTCCCATCCACAAACAGACGAGTGAGCCCATTCATTCCTCGTCTGTGGAAGAAGTTTCTCGGCAGAAACGCTGGACCAAGGTCTCACGACCTTTCAAGCGCAAGGTCCCTTCCGAGCGAGTCCAACGGCCCAGGTGTAGCCACTGGGTCAGTTCGGACTCGCCGCAGTCTTCCGAAGACTGCACACCTCCCAAGAGAGGTAGAGTGGTTCCGCAGCAGGCAATCACTCCGTCTGTTGCCGCACCAACCACTGTAGACCCTAAGTGGTCTATGCTGCAGTCTATGCAGACTCAGCTAGCTTCATTCATGCAGGAGTATCGTGCTGAGAAGGTTGACACTGCACCTGTTAACCTACAACCTGCCACGGTTATGCGCTCAGCAGACACTGCGGCTGCCTGCTCCCACACTCCGGCTGTGAGAGCTCCACCACCGATGCGCAGTCGACCCTGCCAGACGCATGTTGACGTTAGCCGACGTGCGGCACCCTCCGTTGACATGCGTGAGCTACCGCATCAGCAGTGGGAAGGTGCTGTCAAGCTGCCGTGTTTTGACGCAATGCGGCAGTCTCCGCAACCCACGGCAGTCCCCACCACGCACCATCACTCCGCTTTTGCTGTTGCCAGCTCTCAGACTGACCAGCAGCGGCATGATGTTGGATCCAGTGCAGCTACGCATGCACCCGTGCTGCCGGATTCAGCCGTTCAGCTTTCTTCTCCTCCTTTGCCGCTTCCTCCTCAGCATTCGGATGAAGGAGTCTCTGATGACGACGAAGCTGCGCATTTGGACGATCAACACTCCGACATAGAGGAACCCAAGACTACGCCTCCCTCCTTAGACTTTAGGAAAGTCCTTGCCCTGTTTAAGGAGTTGTATCCGGACCAGTTTGTGTCTGCAACCCCGCGCTCACCTCCCTCTGAGTTCGCTTTAGGCATGCAGTCAGCAGCTCCTGCCTTTACGAAGCTCGTACTCGCGCGCTCATCCAAGAGAGCTTTAAGGGTACTGGGAGAGTGGTTGCAGTCCAAGAAGCAACTTGGGAAGACATCCTTCATCTTTCCACCGACCAAGCTTGCTTCCAAATCTAGCGTCTGGTATACCACGGGAGAAGATCCCGGCTTGGGAGTTCCTGCCTCTGCCCAGGGTGACTTCTCAAGTCTGGTAGACTCTCCCCGCAGACTGGCTATGAGACGCTCCAAGATTTGCTGGACCTTTTCGGACATGGACCATCTTTTGAAGGGAGTTTTTCGTGCGTTTGAGATCTTCAACTTCCTGGACTGGTGTTTGGGAGCGTTAAGCAGAAAGACCTCCCCTTCGGATAAGGACTCTGCCATGCTCATCATGTCATGCATGGACAAAGCCATTCGGGATGGGTCTGGCGAGCTTGCGGCTTCGTACGTGTCTGGAGTTCTTAAGAAGCGAGATCACCTTTGCTCCTTCTTGTCGGCGGGGATCACACCATGTCAGAAGTCGGAGTTCATGTTTGCTCCGCTTTCCAAGTGTCTCTTTCCGGAAGAGCTGATCAAGGGGATTGCCGCCTCGTTGATCCAGAAGGATACCCATGACCTGGTGGCGTCATCCGCACGTAAAGTCACAGCTTTACCTTCCGTGCCTAGACCTAGGATGGACACACCAGCGTCTAGGTTCATTCCGCCCTTTCGTGGCAGAACCTCCAGCAGAGGAGGTACCCGTGCCGATAGTCTACGTGGCAAAAAGAAGAAGGGTTCCAAGTCCTCAAAAGGCAGAGTCTGACTGCCAACCTCTCCAGACAGCAGTGGGAGCCAGGCTCAAGAACTACTGGCAGGCCTGGGAGAACAGGGGTGCAGACGCACAGTCTGTGAAGTTGCTCAGAGAGGGGTACAGGATTCCATTCTTGCGCAAGCCCCCTCTAGCAACTTCTCCCATCGACCTCTCTCCCAGGTACAGAGAGGAGGACAAGAGGCTAGCTTTACAGCAAGAGGTGTCTCTCTTGCTACAAAAGGGAGCGGTAGTCATAGTCCGGGACCATCAATCCCCGGGCTTCTACAACCGTCTCTTCTTAGTAGCGAAGAAGACAGGAGGGTGGAGACCGGTGCTGGACGTCAGTGCTCTAAATGCCTTTGTCACCAAGCAGACGTTCACCATGGAGACGACGAAGTCGGTGCTAGCATCGGTCAGGAAGGAAGACTGGATGGTCTCGTTGGACCTAAAGGACGCGTACTTTCACGTCCCCGTCCATCCAGACTCCCAACCTTTCCTAAGGTTCGTCTTTGGAAAGGTCGTTTACCAGTTCCAAGCCCTGTGCTTTGGCCTAAGCACGGCACCTCTAGTGTTTACCAAACTGATGAGGAATATTGCCAAATTCCTGCATTTGGCAGACATCAGAGCCTCCCTCTATTTGGACGACTGGCTTTTAAGAGCTCCGTCAAGTCGTCGCTGTCTGGAGAATCTCAAATGGACTATGGATCTGACCGAGGAATTGGGTCTCCTGGTCAATATAGAAAAGTCCCAACTCGTCCCATCCCAAACTATAGTCTATCTAGGTATGGAGATTCAGAGTCGAGCTTTTCGGGCTTTTCCGTCGGCCCCCAGAATCAGTCAAGCCCAAGAATGCATCCAGAGCATGCTGAAAAGGAACCGATGTTCAGTCAGACAGTGGATGAGTCTAATAGGGACGCTTTCATCGCTGGACCAGTTCATCGCGTTAGGGAGACTCCACCTCCGACCCCTTCAGTATCATCTAGCTGCTCACTGGAGAAAGGACATGACGCTAGAAGCGGTCTCAGTTCCTATATCCGAAGAGATGAAGTCTGCACTGACTTGGTGGAAGAACAGCATTCTTCTCAAGGAAGGTCTACCACTGGCTGTTCAGACCCCCGACCACCTTCTCTTCTCGGACGCATCGGACACGGGCTGGGGTGCGACACTGGACGGTCGGGAATGCTCGGGCACGTGGAATCCGGATCAAAGAGCACTTCACATCAACTGCAAGGAGCTACTGGCAGTTCATCTGGCCTTGAGAAGCTTCAAGTCCCTCCTTCTAGGCAAGGTGGTGGAGGTGAACTCCGACAACACTACAGCCTTGGCGTACATCTCCAAGCAAGGAGGGACTCATTCGAGGAAGTTGTTCGAGATCGCAAGGGACCTCCTCACCTGGTCAAGAGATCGAAAGATATCGCTTGTAACGAGGTTCATTCAAGGCGACATGAATGTCATGGCAGACCGCCTCAGCCGGAAGGGTCAGGTCATCCCTACAGAGTGGACCCTTCACAAGAATGTTTGCAGCAGACTATAGGCCCTGTGGGGTCAGCCCACCATAGATCTGTTCGCTACCTCGATGACCAAGAGGCTCCCAAATTATTGCTCACCGATTCCGGACCCAGCAGCAGTTCACGTAGATGCCTTTCTTCTGGATTGGTCCCATCTAGACCTGTATGCGTTCCCCCCGTTCAAGATTGTCAACAAGGTACTGCAGAAGTTCGCCTCTCACGAAGGGACACGGTTGACGTTGGTTGCTCCCTTCTGGCCCGCGAGAGAATGGTTCACCGAGGTACTGCAATGGCTAGTAGACGTTCCCAGGACTCTTCCTCTAAGAGTGGACCTTCTGCGTCAGCCGCACGTAAAGAAGGTACACCCAAGCCTCCACGCTCTTCATCTGACTGCCTTCAGACTATCGAAAGACTCTCAAGAGCTAGAGGCTTTTCGAAGGAGGCAGCCAGAGCGATTGCCAGAGCAAGGAGGACATCCACTCTCAAGGTCTACCAGTCAAAATGGGAAGTCTTCCGAAGCTGGTGCAAGGCGAATTCAGTTTCCTCAACCAGTACCTCTGTAACGCAGATAGCTGACTTCCTTTTACACCTAAGGAATGTAAGATCCCTATCAGCTCCTACGATCAAAGGTTACAGAAGCTTATTGGCAGCAGTCTTCCGCCACAGAGGCTTAGATCTTTCCACCAACAAAGATCTACAGGACCTCCTTAAGTCTTTTGAGACCTCAAAGGAGCGTCGGTTAGCCACACCAGGTTGGAACTTAGACGTGGTTTTAAGGTTCCTGATGTCAGCAAGGTTCGAACCGCTTCAATCAGCCTCTTTTAAAGATCTCACTTTGAAGACTCTTTTCCTCGTTTGCTTAGCAACAGCTAAAAGAGTCAGTGAGATACACGCCTTCAGCAGGAACATAGGTTTTACATCTGAAACGGCTACATGTTCCTTACAGCTTGGTTTTTTAGCTAAAAACGAGCTCCCTTCTCGTCCTTGGCCCAAATCGTTCGAGATTCCAAGCCTGTCCAGTTTGGTTGGAAACGAACAAGAGAGAGTACTATGCCCAGTAAGAGCTCTTAAGTACTATTTAAGACGTACAAAGCCATTACGAGGACAATCAGAAGCTTTATGGTGTTCTATTAAGAAACCTTCTTTACCGATGTCGAAGAACGCAGTTTCTTATTACATCAGACTTTTGATTAGAGAAGCCCATTCTCATCTGAATGAGGAAGACCATGCTTTGCTGAAGGTAAGGACACATGAAGTTAGAGCTGTCGCTACTTCAGTGGCCTTCAAACAGAACCGTTCTCTGCAGAGTGTAATGGATGCAACCTATTGGAGAAGCAAGTCAGTGTTCGCATCATTTTACCTTAAAGATGTCCAGTCTCTTTACGAGAACTGCTACACCCTGGGACCATTCGTAGCAGCGAGTGCAGTAGTAGGTGAGGGCTCAACCACTACATTCCCATAATCCCATAACCTTTTTTAAATCTTTCTCTTGAAATGCTTTTTATTGTTGTTTTTGGGTTGTACGGAAGGCTAAGAAGCCTTTCGCATCCTGGTTGATTTGGCGGGTGGTCAAATTCTTTCTTGAGAAGCGCCGAGATTAGAGGTTGTGATGAGGTCCTTTAGTATGGGTTGCAGCCCTTCATACTTCAGCACCTAGGAGTCGCTCAGCATCCTAAGAGGATCGCGAGGCTCAGTAAGGAAGACGTACTTAAAAAGGCAGAGTAATGGTTCAAGTCGACTTCCTTACCAGGTACTTATTTATTTTATGTTTGTTATTTTGAATAACTGCTAAAATGAAATACGGGATACTTAGCTTCTAATGTTAACATGTATGCTGGTCTCCACCCACCCCCCTGGGTGTGAATCAGCTACATGATCACCGGGTAAGATTAATATTGAAAAATGTTATTTTCCTTAGTAAAATAAATTTTTGAATATACTTACCCGGTGATCATGAATTTAAGGACCCTCCCTTCCTCCCCATAGAGACCCAGTGGACCGAGGAGAAAATTGGTTCTTGTTGACAAGAAGTACCTGAGTACCTACTCGACAGATGGCGCTGTTGTTGTACACCCCCACCTGTATAGCGATCGCTGGCGTATCCCGACCGTAGGTTTTTTCTGTCGGGCAACAGAGTTGCAGCTACATGATCACCGGGTAAGTATATTCAAAAATTTATTTTACTAAGGAAAATAACATTTTTAGTAAAAAATTTATGATAGTTTTCTTTTTTCTTTGAATAGTCTTCGTACTGTTTCAAAGATGAACTAACGTTTAGTTTATTTATGCTATGCAGTGTGCGCTCTATCGTTACGATAGAGAGAGAGAGTATCACGGTTTCACTTTGCAGAAAGAGTAAATCGATTCTGACGTTTTGTTCTTTTTTCTTTCAAAGCTTAAATGTTTTAAAGACTATTTTAAAGGAACTTTTAATTGAAAAACCTTTCAGTTTTTTCCTTTGGTCAAATAACCTGTTTATTGACGAAAGGTAAGTGGGCTCTTCTCTTCGGTGCGAATCAAGAGAGAGAGAGAGAGAGAGATA
Source organism: Palaemon carinicauda (assembly GCF_036898095.1). Lineage (NCBI taxonomy): Eukaryota > Metazoa > Arthropoda > Malacostraca > Decapoda > Palaemonidae > Palaemon > Palaemon carinicauda. Next base: position 376,500 of record NW_027171728.1, read on the forward strand.
GAGACGGAGAGAGAGAGAGGAGAGAGAACGTTCCGATCTTTATCTCGTCCCAAGCGAGTAACGTTGTTCTCGAGTTACTCTCGTCCCTAGTCTCTGTACGGGGAGAAAGGATAAAACGTTTTTAGTTTTTATTCTCGTCCCAAGGCACTTTACGGTGAGAGATTGAAAACGTAGTTTTGAATGAACTAGTGTTTAGTCTCTTCCCCAGCCACTGATTTTTTTTTTTATCTTAAAATATGTTTACTGTTTTTTGCTGGTATTAATGTTCTTACATTATACGACTGATTTCGCAATTATAACCTTTTGATAGAGGGTAGAATTGCGTGCTTCAGGTAGAAATCAGTTTTATTCATACCTAATGTGAATTGTTAAAAAATTCGATTTCAGTGAATTAAGTGCAAAACAGAAAATCGTAGTGATAAAGTGATATTGCGCAAAGTGTTATCAGTGTTGCGACCGAGGGTTCGTCTGTTCGTGCCTGTCGTTCGCCTAGTCCGGGACCTCTTGCAAGCTCCCAAGCCCAGGGGAGAAGTAATGTCGTACGACTTATGGGTTCGAGAGGCCTTGATCAGCGAACAGACGTTCCCTCTATGGTATCAGGTGTATCTTACCAAGATCACCCCTACCATAAGGCGAGAGAGACGATTTTCTCCTCGTCATCCGAAGGCTTTTCGCATAAGAAACCGTGGAACAAGGTTTCGAGGCCCTTTAAGCGAAAGTCAGTCCTTTCAGGACAGGTCCAGCGTCCTGGTTTTAACCATTAGGACAGCTCTGACCCTATGCAGTCATCGGAAGACTGCTCGCCGCCTAAACAAAAGCGTAACACAGACTCCGAGAGTCTTTTTGTAGGCAAGGTTTTGCAGTCACAGACGTTACCCTCGTCTCTTACCGCAACCATTCCCGTTGATCCTGAATGGGTTGTACGGCAATACATGCAGAATAAGCTTGCCTCCCTTATGGAAGACTATTCTGCCGATAAGTCCGTTGAGCCTAGCCGTTTATCTCATCGAGATCCTGGCCATCAGCCACCCTAACGTTCCTTTGTGCGTCCTGTTGACGTTGGCGTAGCCAAGTCACGTCAGTCAGGTTGTTTAGAACCACACTCGATGCGGTCTCGTGTGGATTTTCAGCCACATTTGGACGTTAGGCCACTTGCTGATGCTCCTGTTGACGTTCAGGACGTTCGCCAACAATCGGAGTTGACTTGTTTTGACGCTGAGCGTCAACCTCCGCATTCTAGAGTTGTTTTGACTGCTCAGACTAGGCGGTCAAAGCAGTCTCGAGTGGACGCTGTGCGTCCTCACGCACCTGTTGTTGTTGACAGTTCACAGACTGTCAAGCAGTTACATGACGTTGCGTCCTGGTCCGCTACTAATGCACCAGTGTGTGTGCTCAGACTAGGCGGTCAAAGCAGTCTCGAGTGGACGCTGTGCGTCCTCACGCACCTGTTGTTGTTGACAGTTCACAGACTGTCAAGCAGTTACATGACGTTGCGTCCTGGTCCGCTACTAATGCACCAGTGTGTGTGGACTCTGTTTGTAAAGCATTGCCACCACGGTAGGTCTCTCCCTTGCTTGAGACTCGGCTATTGTCGGACAAGGTTCCTTCAGATGAGGAAGTTGCTGTTCCCCCTCCTACTGATATTCCCTTGAGGACTCTGTCAGACGGAGAGGAGCCTAAAGCTGCTTAGCCCTCTATGGATTTTAAATAAATCATGCTGATTTTTAAGGATCTTTGTCCGGATCTTTTTGTAACTGCTGCTCCTCGTTCGCCTAAACGTCAGAGCTTACACTAGGCCTAGCTACTTCAAAGCCGTTGTTTTATAAGCTAGTGCTCTCTCGCTCTTCTAAGAGAGCTTTACGTTTGCTAGGCGACTGGTTTATCACCAGGAGGAGTTTGGGGGAGACAGCCTTTGCTTTCCCTACTTTTAAGCTGGCTTATAGAGCGAGAGTCTGATATGACACGAGAGAAGTTCTCGGCTTGGGAGTTCCTGCCTCTGCCCAGATAGACTTCTCAAACCTCATAGGCTCTCCCCAGCGCTCAATGTGTTCATTGTCAAGACAAACTTCACGATGAAGTCTACCAGGCTGTCTTGACAGCATTTATGGAAGGCGACTGGATGGTCTCTCTTGACCTTCAGGAGGCATACTTCCACATTCCTATACACCCGGATTCCCAACCGTTTCTGAGGTTTGTTTACAGGAATGTGGGGTACCAGTTTCGAGCCCTGTGCTTTGGCCTTAGTCCTGCGCCTCTCGTGTTTACGAGGCTCATGAGGAATGTGGCAAAATCCCTCCATCTATCGGGGATCCGAGCCTCCCTGTAATTGGACGACTGGCTTCTCAGAGCATCGTCCAGTCTTTGCTGTCTGCAGGATCTACATTGGACGTTGAGTCTGGCCAGGGAGTTGGGACTTTTGGTCAACCTAAAAGTCCCAACTGATCCCATCCCAGATTATTCTATATTTGGGGATGGAGATTCGCAGTCAAGCCCTGCTCCAAGTCCAACTAATGCTGAAAAGAAAACGTTTATTCAGTCAGGAGTTGGAACAGTCTCGTAGGGACTCTCTCATCCCTGGAGCAGTTTCTCACTAGGGAGACTACCCCTTCTGCCTCTCCGGTTCCATCTAGCCTCTCACTGGAACTAGGACAAGACATTAGAGACGGTATCATTCCCAGTCTCCGAACCAGTAAAGGCATGCCTGAAATGGTGGGACAGCAATATCAGTCTGAGAGAGGGACTTTCCCTAGCAGTCAAGAACCCAAACCACGTGTTGTCCTCAGACGCGTCGGGTTTGGGTTGGGGTGCGACCCTGGACGGTCGGGAATGCTCGGGTCTGTGGACCTCAAGTCAGAAGAGCATGCACATCAACGGCAAGGAGCTATTAGCAGTCCACTTGGCCTTGATGATATTAGAAAGCTTCTTCGAAACTAAGTGGTAGAGGTCAACTCAGACAACACCACAACTTTGGCGTACATCTCCAAGCAAGGAGGCACACACTCCTTCACGCTGCTCGAGATCGCAAGGGACCTTCTCTTATGGTCAAGAATTCGAGGCATCTCCCTGTTGACGAGATTCATCCAGGGGGACTTGAACGTCTTGGCAGACTGTCTCAGTCGGAGGGGTCAGGTGATACCCACGGAATGGACCCTCCACAAGGACGTGGGCAAGAGTCTTTGGGCTACTTGGGGTCAACCCACCATAGACCTCTTTGCCTCCTCGTTGACCAAAAGGTTACCAATCTTTTGCTCTCCAGTCCTAGATACAGAAGCAATCTACATAGACGCGTTTCTACTGGATTGGTCTTTTATGGACTTATATGCATTCCCACCATTCAAGATAGTCAACAAGGTACTGCAGAAGTTCGCCTCTCACGAAGGGACAAGGTTGACGTTGGTTGCTACCCTCTGGCCCGCGAGAGAGTGGTTCACCGAGGTACTTCAATGGCTGGTAGACTTTCCAAGAAGTCTTCCTCTAAGGGTAGATCTGTTACGTCAGCCCCACGTAAAGAATGTCCATCAAAGCCTCCCCGCTCTTCGTCTGACTTCCTTCAGACTATCGAAAGACTCTCAAGAGCTAGAGGCTTTTCGAAGGAGGCAGTCAGTGCGATTGCAAGAGCTAGGAGAGCTTCTACCATTAGAGTATACCAGTCGAAGTGGGAAGTCTTTCGAGACTGGTGCAAGTCAGCATCTGTGTCCTCGTCCAGTACCTCTGTAGCCCAAATTGCAGATTTTCTTTTACATCTGAGAAAGGTTCGCTCCCTTTCAGCTCCCACGATTAAGGGCTACAGGAGCATGTTGGCTTCGGTCTTTCGACATAAAGGCTTAGATCTTTCCAACAATAAAGATCTCCAAGATCTCCTTAAGTCTTTCGAGACCTCTAAGGAACGTCGTTTGGCAACTCCTGGATGGAACTTAGACGTGGTCCTAAGGTTCCTCATGTCAGACAGGTTTGAGCCATTACATTCAGCCTCCCTGAAGGATCTCACCCTCAAGACACTTTTCCTAGTGTGCTTGGCTTCGGCTAAAAGGGTCAGTGAACTTCATGCCTTCAGTAAGAACATCGGCTTTTCTACAGAAAAAAGCCACTTGTTCACTTCAACTTGGTTTCCTGGCCAAAAATGAACTGCCTTCTCGTCCTTGGCTTAAATCTTTTGATATTCCTTGCTTATCAGAGATCGTAGGCAACGAACTGGAAAGAGTATTATGTCCTGTTAGAGCTCTTAAGTTCGATTTAGCCCGTACTAAGTCATTACGAGGTAAATCTGAGGCATTATGGTGCTCAGTTAAGAAACCTTCATTGCCTATGTCAAAGAATGCTTTGTCATATTTTATCAGATTTTTTTAATACGAGAAGCTCATTCTCACTTGAATGAGTAAGACCGATGTTTGCTTAAGGTTAAGACGCACGAAGTTAGAGATATAGCAACCTCCGTGGCCTTCAAGCAAAATAAATCTCTGCAAAGTATTATGGACGCGACTTTTTGGAGAAGCAAGTCAATGTTCGCGTCATTTTACTTAATAGATGTCCAGACTCTTTACGAGGACTGCTACACACTGGGTCCATTCGTAGCAGCGAGTGCAGTAGTGGGTGAGGGTTCTACCACTACACTTCCCTAATTCCAATATCCTTTTAATCTGTCTCTTGAAATGTTTTTAATATTGTTTTATGGGTTGTTCGGAAGGCTAAGAAGCCTTTCGCATCCTGGTTGATTTGGCGGGTGGTCAAAGTCATTTCTTGAGAGCGCCCAGATTAGGGGTTTGATGAGGTCCTGTTGTATGGGTTGCAGCCCTTGATACTTCAGCTCCTGGGAGTCTTTCAGCATCCTAAGAGGATCGCTGGGCTCCGTGAGGAAGACAGACTTACAAGGCAGAGTAATCGTCTAAGTCAACTTCCTTACCAGGTACCTATATATTTTGGCTTTGTTATATTGATAACTGTCAAAATGAAAAAACTCTTAGCTTATACGCTGTAAACTTAATTAACTCTGGTCTCTACCCACCGCCTTGGGTGTGAATCAGCTATTATATATTCACCGGCTAAGTTAAATATTTAAAAATGATATTTTAATTATAAAATAAATTTTTGAATATATTTACCCGGTGAATATATAAATTAAAGACCCTCCCTTCCTCCCCAATAGAGACGCAGCGGGACGAGAAGAATTGAAGGTTTTGTTTACATGCAAGAGTGGTATCTGGCCGACAGTTGCCGCTGGTGGGCACACCCGCAACCTTCATAGCGATCGCTCACGAGTTTTTTGAGTGTGTTTTCTGTCGAGCCGCAGAGTTGCAGCTATTATATATTCACCTGGTAAGTATATTCAAAAATTTATTTTATAATTAAAATATCATTTTACATCCTTAATTAGTGTATACATATACAATAATAAGGCAGCCTTCATTCCATGCTGTCTCTCTCTCTTTTAAGCTAGCATGCTGGCTGTGCTGACAGTGACTAGCTATGCCGGCTATATGCCGGCTGAATTACAGTATATGTTTATACAGGTAGTCAGTATATTTTCAGTATAGGATATACTGCAGATAGAAAAACTATTGTATATATTATACTAGTAGATATTTTCCAATATATCTTGGGTATCCTTGCCCGGGTGTTTGCTGAGACCAATCCTATATTGAAAGAATAGAATTTCTTTAATATTCTGATTAGAAATCAGTTTTCATATTACCCTATAATATTAAATATTTTAAAAGGGCTGGTGGTATTACACTTCTAACCTCATTCAACTGAAGATCAATGCGGACATACACAAGGCACTAGAAGGCATGGACATCGACCAAGAACGGATGTCTGAAGTGTCTACTGACACAGAACAGGACCTACTGCAAGGAGGCCCTGAAGAAGACGTGGAACAACCACGAACGGAGGAAGAAGGATCCGTTTCGACGGTAACTGAGGACCCTCAGTTCACCGTGACGGCATACCAACCTATGCCGTCAACCTCTTCAGCCCTTACTCCTCAACCAGCTACACAGGTCGACAAGAGTGAAGCGATCCTCACGTCGATCCAATGGATGTTGGAAGCGTTCCAGAAGGAACAGGAGACGATGAAGCAGTCTATCCAACAAAATCAGAGACTGCTATAGGAAAGGGACCACCCTGGACCTTCCAGGGGCTCCACTAAGAAGCCCCTTAGAGTTTCGGATCTCCCTCACTGCTCCGAAACCAACCCCTGGAGGTATGCGGAGCATATGCCCATGATGAATGGGAAACTACTCATCTCGGAGAAGTTGGGAGCCAAACTAATTGAAGATCTTGAGTTCTGGCCCAGATTTTCAGCTTACCCAGACTGTTAAGCGAGACTGCAGGATGAACTTGCATCCCGTGAGGAAACTGTACTAAAGGAAGTCATTGTCTTCGAACATGACAAGGCGCAAGCCATCCTTTTAAAGTCCTTGATAGGAGCCGGATATACCAACTCCAAAGTCTCAGCACTGAGCAAGAGGCATCCCACTTTTATTGCTCTTTCCTCCATCTCTTTCCCCTTTTCGGAGAAAGCTTTAGTCGAAGAGGGCAAACCCTGCCCAACTCTAGAGGAATGCAAACCATTCTCTCTAGCAATGCCTACCTGCGAGAAGTGAAAAGACGTCCCCCTAACCTTCTCCGTTTCGAAATTGGATCCAGAGATAGCAGCCCAGCAGTTCAATGAGAACCTTCCGAAGTTGCCAGACCTCCCTTTCTCATCAGAACTGCCTGGAGATGAGCACAGGCCTACATAACGCCCCAGAAATGTATATTTTCCCGGCTAAGTCTCACGTGGGAACCCTTGTGAAAGACTTACATGCTTTCATCAGAGCAAGGAGAGCCTGCAGAGAGCATGTGTTTGCCTCAGCGACAGTAAAACACGAACCCAGGAAGCTGATTTCATCGTGCATCTGGGGTAAGGACCTTTTCCCACAGGATATGGTCCGAGAGGTCATAGCCAGAGCAGGCACGGAGAATAGGAACCTTCTCCAAAAGTGGGGCATGACCTCAAAGAGGAAATCCTCCTCAGATGGAGGTCCCCAGCCTAAGAACAAAAAGGCAAGGAGACCACGCAGCCCTGCGCAACCTCCTGCCGTGACCATGACCACGATGCCTCAACTGGTAGCCCAGCCTTAGACCACCTTTCAAATGGTCCCTCAACAGCGGGTAGCCCAGTCGCCAGCATTTAACCCTGGCTTCGAGAGGCACTGGACCACCTTTTGCCCTTACAAAGGAAAAGGCCCAAGGAGAAGTTCCTCCGGAAACCCCTCACGGGGCCGAGGAGAACGTGGTCACGGAAACAAGTCCTCAGGACCTCCCAAGCAATGAGGGGTCCCAGGTAGGAGGCAGACTGTACCACTTTCGGGATCTCTGGACCTTCGATCCCTGGGCCCACAGCCTAATCACAAATGGACTTGGGTGGAGATGGAACAGAACTTCACCCCGTTTTCCAGAATTCTTTCAACACTCCACCCCCTCGTTAGAAGAATATACCTCAGAACTCTTGAACAAGAAGGTAATAAGGAAAGCAAAGTCCATCAAATTTCAGGGAAGGCTGTTTTGTGGTCCCAAGAAAGACTCTGATAAACTCAGAGTAATTCTAGACTTGTCTCCACTCAAGTTCGAGAACAACAAGTTCCGAATGCTTACTTTGCAACACATAAGAACCCTTCTACCAAAAGGGGCGTACACAGTCTCAATAGACCCGGCAGACGCTTACTGGCATCTGCCAGTCAGCCGCCCCTTCTCCTCCTACCTAGGATTCAAGCTTCGGAAGAAGAAATTAGTCTTCAAATGCCCTTTGGACTGAACATAGCCCCAAGGATATTCACGAAGCTAGCAGCTACACTCGTCCAGCAGCTACACTCCAAAGTAGTTCAAGTGGTAGCATATCTAGACGATTGGTTGCTGTGGGCAGCATCCAAGACTACTTGTCTGCAAGCAGCCAAAAAGGTGATCCAGTTCCTGGAACACCTGGGCTTCAAGATCAACCGCAAGAAGTCTCGCCTTTCTCCAGCTCAGAAGTTCCAATGGTTAGGAATCCAATGGGACATAAAGTCACACCACCTCTCCATTCCATTTAAGAAGAGGAGAGAGATAGCGGGAGCTGTCAAAAGACTAATCCGTCACAAGAGCATTTCAAGACACCAACAGGAAAGAGTATTGGGCTCTCTCCAGTTTGCAGCAGTAACAGACCCGGTGCTTAAAGCACATCTAAAAGATGCGCCAGGAGTCTGGAGAAGATACGCATCAAACGCTCGAAGAGATCAACAAAGGTTGACCCCGACCCTATTGCGCATGCAGTTATGGCAACAGCCAAGAGCCTAGCATGGACAATTCCCCTGCAACCACCACAACCATCAGTGGTGATACACACGGACGCCTCCTTGGAAGGATGGGGAGGCCATTCTCACGAGAGAAAAGTGCAAGGGAATTGGTCGCACCAGTTCAAAACCTTTCACATGAACATCTTGGAAGCTATGGCAGTTTTCCTGACTTTGAACAAACTATCCCCTCGTAGAGCAATCCACATCAGATTGGTCCTGGACAACGAAGTGATAGTAGAATGTCTAAATCGACAAGGCTCGAGATCACCTCACATCAACCATGTGTTATTAGCCATCTTCTACCTGGTAAGGAAGAGGGGATGGCACTTATCAGCAGTTCACCAGGCGGATGCCGATAGAGACAGAATGGTCCCTAGACACAGACTCATTCTCCTTCATCTCGGAAAAAGTCCCGGAACTGCAGATCGACCTCTGCGCAATGAGTGACAATAAGAGACTACCTCGCTACGTAGGCCTTTATACGAACCCTCAAGCAGAAGCGATAGATGCCATGTCCCTCGACTGGAACAGGTGGAATCACATTTACCTGTTTCCACCAACCAATCTCCTGCTAAGAGTCCTCGACAAGCTAAGATCCTTCAAAGGGATAGCAGCAGTAGTGGCCCCCAAATGGCCCAAAAGGAATTGGTTCCCTCTAGTTCTAGAATTGAAACTGAAGCTGTTTCTGTGCCGAACCCAGTTTTATCCCAACTGGTCCAGAATTCGACTGTCTATGCTTCATCCTCGAGAACCAACAACCTACATCTCATGATTTTCTCGTCATAGCGGCGAACAAAAAGTTTGGAATCTCGAAGGATAAAGTTGACTTCATCGAAAAGTATAAGTCAAGTTCGACCAGGAGACAATATGAATCGTCATGGAAGGAATGGGTGTCCTTTGTGAAAACAAGGAAACCAACAGAAATATCGATAGATTTCTGTCTCGCTTTCTTCATATACCTACACGAACAAGGCCTGGCTTCCACCACGATTACCACGTGTAAGTCGGCCTTGACTAGACCACTTCTGTACGCCTTTGAGGTGGACCTCACTAGTGAAATCTTCGATAAGATCCCAAAAGCATGCGCTAGACTCAATCCAGCAACCCCTCCAAAGCCCATTACGTGGTCTGTGGGCAAAGTCTTGCACTATGCTTCGAACCTAAACAATGAAGATTGTACTCTAAAGGATCTAATACAGAAAGTCATCTTTCTGTTTGCAATAGCCTCAGGGGCTAGAGTTAGTGAAATAGTGGCCTTATCCAGAAACGAAGGCCATATTCAGTTCCTAGACACAGGAGAACTGAACCTTTTCCCTGATCCTGCCTTTCTTGCCAAGAATGAGCTACCCACTAAGAGGTGGGGGTCCTTGGAGAATTTGCCCACTGAAGGAAGATGTCTCTCTATGCCCAGTAGAGTGTCTTAAGGTCATCTTCGAAGAACTTCAAACTTCAAGGGAGGACAGGTCTTCAGAGGCGAAACTTCAGGATCAAACCTATCCCTAAGACAACTGAGAGTGAAGCTCACCTACTTTATTCGCAGAGTGGATCCTGACGGTACACCCATAGGTCACGATCCGAGAAAAGTTGCTTCTTCGTTGAATTTCTTTCAACACATGGACTTTGAGAGGCTCCGCTCATACACTGGGTTGAAATCATCCAGGATCTTCTATAAACACTATGCGAAGCATGTACATGAAATAAAACGCTTTGTGGTGGCGGCGGGTAGTGTCATGAAACCCTTCGTCTAGTGCTGCGATGAACAGTGGACTGTTTTGGGACTTGACAGTGTATCGGGTGCATGGGTATAGCCTTCTAGTGCAAATCATTCGGTGATTAACAGACTGTTCTATATAGGTGAATAATCTGACCAATAACACCAGTGCCGTGTGAACGTTTGCATCACAGTGTTCACGCATGTCCAAAATCTGAGCAAGTCAGACAGATTTGGTTTCACATCTCCAATGAGTGGCATTATTCCAATAATGAAATTATATATATTCTTCCTTTAAAGGTCAATATATGAACCCTGATGTGTATTAATGCTGGATCAGATTCTTACCTTATGTAACTACATTTCATGATTTAATTGCCAAATAAAGATAAAAAATGTATCTGCTTCTTATTTGGCACCTCAGTTGCATTTAAATAAAACATGCCAGAGTTTTATTTCATCCCTTTATATAGAGGTAACTGGAAATCAGTACAGATTTCCAAGGTAATTAAAGGTAACCATCTAAAAGTTTCCCTTTTGTTCCAACGGAAATAGAAACCTTGAATCCTTATTGTCGAGGTCGACACTTTCCCTGCAGGGGGGCAGGAAGCACTAAGCCAGTTCCAGGCTTAGTGGAAAGGACAGTTAGCTGGAATTTCATATACAGGTCTAGGAGACCAGATAAGGAATCCGTTCAAGGTAGAAGGCACATACACAAACCCACAGATACAGTACTCTGACATGCTTCCATCAGGATGACATGGCCGAGCCCAAAAAACGGATTTTGAGCAAAGTGAAAAATCTATTTTTGGGTGAGAGTGCCATGTCGTCCTGATGGACCCACCCTTTTGCTGACCCCACCTGAAACTACTCTATCTGCGGCTATTCCTGCTTAAAGACAAGTAAAGGAAAGGCGGCCGGTAGTAGTACGGATAGGAGGTCCACTGGGTACCTAGAATGGCACCCCCTTTCTTTTGCCACTCTTCCCCCTTACATCAAAGAGTTAAATCTATTCGGGGTGAAGATTGCTATGTCATATCTAAAAAAATACGTCCCCTGATATGCGATATCCTTAATTGGATACTCGCGCCAGGAGTTAGAATCCTGGAGACCTTCGGTTTAATATTCTGTATCAAATATCTCTTAGAAGGCTACCTAAGGAAACCCTTCCATCAGGACGACATGGCACTCACCCAAAAATAGATTTTTCACTTTGCTCAAAATTCGTTTTATATCATTTTCTGATAGAGGAGGGGCCAGTCAAAAGAAGTAGAATTGTGTCATCCATGAATAGCTTCAATTGTCTGCTGTGTCACTGAAGAAAATTAGACAGATTAATAGCATAAATGTAAAAGAATTGGACCTAAAGTAGGGCAAGAGAAATGAAACTATAAGAATTTTCTATCCATATACAGTACTTTCTGTTAAGTACATAGTCTTTCAAATACTCAAAACTTCATCATAGATAGTAGGTTGGCCAAGGTACTAGCCACCCGATTAGATACTACCGCTAGAGAGTTATTGGGTCCTTTGACTGGCCAGATAGTAGTACATGGGATTCCTCTCCGGTTATGGATAATTTTTCCTTTGACTACAATTACACCAAATAGTCTGGCATATTCTTTTCACATTCTTCTCCTTTTACTTCAGACACCTGACATCACTAAGATAACAAAGAAATTCTTCTTCACTCAATGGGTTAACTACTGCACTGTAGAGTAATCGTTTAGTTACTGTGTTCCTCTTGGTAGGGTTAGGAGCGATTCTTTAACTAAGATAAGCAGCTCTCCTAGAAGGAGACACTTTGAAATCAAACCATTGTTCTCTAGTCTTGAGTAGTGTCATAGCCTCTGTACTATGGTCTTGCACTGTCTTGGGTCAGAGTTCTATGTTTCCTTATTTCCTTTCATCACTGGGCTATTATTCCTGTTGGGGAGCCCATATATCTTCCTGCTGAGTCATCGACAGCCATTGCCTTGTCCTAGAGAGAACTGGAGTGCTGATTATATGTGCATATAATCAGTCTTTAGGATATCATCTTGCTAGGGTATTGTAACTTTCCCTTGCTTCTGCCATTCATGAGCGACCTTTAAACCTTTAATGATGTAATATTTTATGCTTCAGGTATGTTTTAATCGTAACTGGCTTAAATAATTTTCATCTTGTATCAATTCTTGTATACTGTATTATTTCTTTTTAAAATTTTGGAACTATGTGTTGTATTATCTCTTATCGGCCCTCATTTACGAATAGGTTAAATCATCCTCTTATGTCATAATTGTCTCTGATAGACATGACTTTACTCCCTTTTGAGTTCTCACATCTTTTTGTTTTCTGGGGAAACTTACGGAGTCATAGATTCTGTGGGAACAAAATTCCTTTTCCTGTTACAATTGTATCCTTCTTGCATTTTGATTTCTTAAATACTAATAGATACTGTATGCTTTTGTATGATGGTGTATAGATGTACCGTTTCTATGATTTTGGCATACGATTGTGTAGGAAGTCCTGAAGATTTTGTATTTGTACTCCTGCCAGGGATGTTCCTGGACACTTTAGCAACTTCTCGAATCGCACAAAGTTCTATGAGACCACTATCTTTACAAGCTACTCAGATAAGTTTTCCGATTGCTCTTCTGGCTCTTACAAGCAACGAGAACCTATATACTTACGTGTGAAAAAAGCTGCTCATAGAGAGAACAATCTTCACGAGACCATTCTCCATGGGCATGAAAACTATCGCTCAGATGACCACTAACACGACCGGATCAATGCTCGTTTCAACTTGCACAATCATCTCCAGGATCATGATTACCTCCATGAGCTTCTCCACATGCTCGATCACTTTCATGCTTATATCCTCTTCGCTTGATTGGCGCCTAATCTTCCATGCTCGCGATCACTTCCTCGCCTAAGATTTTCATGCGCTAGGGGTCCACATGTTGTGATCACACGGTCGTCAGCATTGGTCCTCTCTGATCAAGGATAGGCATTTAATTGTAGCGATTGAAACATTGATTTATCAAAGAAGTTCAGGAAGACTGATCAGTAGAAATCTCGTAACCTGGACTCTTACTGCTTTTCTCCCCTTGAGAGAACCCTCCCTCGTGTAAAGAATATTAATATGATCTCACCTTGCTTGCGAGGTAAGAGAACACATATCAAAAACCATCCATGAGTACTTTAGATCGATTTGTACACATTATAGAAGCTCACACACCCTCTACGTGTGCTTTTTTCTCACAAGACGAGTGTACTCACTAGGCACCAATAATAATTAGGTCACTGCCTTTCTTTCCCCTTCCTGGAAGTTTATTTTGTAACTCCTTGTAACTCACTCTCTCTGGTAGAGTGGAAAGCAATGTGTACTGATACTTTCCCAATAAGGGAAAGCCCAACCTAAAAATAAGGAAAAAGTCACCAGAGCACAAAACGACCGACCAGGCTGAGTTTCTCGAGTCTCGTGGGAGTAATGTTGTACCAAACTTTGTTTCAAGAAAGGTTTTATTGGTACTAGGTACAGGAGTTACCACTGCTAGGTCTCGTATGAGACCGAACATGAGGACTATTGGTCAGGACGTTGGTAGCTTCCATTGTCCCTCTTCTGCCTCGAGATGCTTCTGGGACTCCATCACCCTTTCTGTCATTTCAGCGAGTACAACACTGCCACTGAAGTCTCTCTCAGGATCACCCGTGCAGGTTCCTGTTGATCTTGGGTTGGGTGTAGTCGTATACTTCTCCTTGACCTGCAGCTTGACATCCCCAAACAAACTGAAGGTAAAGACCTTCTGACACTGCAGCCACCTCACTAATGGACCTTTGGATCCCAAAGGAACACGAGGGAAAGGAATACATTTGAAGTCTTCCTAATGGTTTTTCAAGTCTCTACTCTCAACACTTACTGTGAGAAAGTTGACTGACATTTGTTGTTTGATCTTTTTCCCTTTCCAAAGAATGATGACAAATATTGTACGCTCTGCCATCAGGAGGGTGGCAAGCCTCACTTGGTTGGCCATTAGTAAGATGACTTCTTGCACTCAGTGAACCCAAAGGATATGCATATCTACATACCCATCCTTTGGTCCATCAGAATTTCCATCCTCATCCTCTAGGCTTTGGTTTCCAATTCAAACCCAGAGCTTGAGAATGTCTTGCATCTCGAGCATTCACGCTTACCTATTTAGTACCTATTCGGTCTAGACTCGCCTCGGGATTGTATCGACAATCGACTTATCCTGTCGCCATCCAGGAGGCAATGCTGCAGGACCAAGAGAGGTGACCTCCTTTTGCCACAATCTGAGGACAGTTTTCAATCAATTACTCAGCTGCATGACAATAATAAAGGACCAGATTAGGCTGATAACACATCGACCGCTTGTTTCAGCAAACAAAGGGAAGTAGCCAGGTTCCTTAAGCATGACTAAAAAATTTTGGTTCGACAGGAATGTCCTCAGAAACTAACCTCATCATGGGAGAAACTTCTCATTCTGCATAGTCTCCCAAACTAGCGATTACTCCAGTATTATTGGAAGTATCACTGGTAAGCAACCAGCAATTTCCCTTCTGGTTTCAGTGGAGTGTCCTTCTCCTAGAAGAGTTGCTTACCAAAGCTAACGAGTCTCTTCTACCATTAGCAAGAGGAAAGTAGCTATTGGACAACTACTGTGCAGTAGTTAACCCCTTGAACAAAGAAGAATTATTTGGTAATCTTAATGTTAATAGGTTTATGGGGATAGATGAGAATGTAGAAAGAATAGGCCAGACTATTCGGTGTATGTGTAGGCAAAGGGAAAGTGAACCGTAACCAGCGAGAGGGATACAACGTAGTACTGTCTAGCCAGTCAGAGGAGCCAATAACTCTCTAGCGCAGTGGTTCCCAACCTTTTTCCTGTCATTTCCCCCTGCACCCAATGCAACCCTCCAGATTTCCCCCTTCATGTATATGAGGGAAAGAGTAGTTGAAACACACTGTGACGACTTACTAATTCATTTTTCCATTATACAAATATACTGATAAACAAATAGTTACAGAGTAAAATGTATGGAGAGCTGTTAGTAACAACTAACCGCATAGCCATAGAGCTATGAGGTTAGTTGTTACTAACCGCTCTCTATCCATTTTACTCTGTAACTATTTGTTTATCAGTATATGGAGATCGGCTAGTAGCAAAATAAAAGGACTTTTGTTTATTCTTCTACTTCAAAATTGAATTTGCGAGAAGGTTGAGGCTGCTTCTTGTGCACCAGTGTATCAATATCAGGGCTAGCTTTGTCACCTGATATTTTTTTTTAGTTAGTAGGTAGTGTAATTATTTCCCCCCTGGTAGCTTCAAATTTCCCCCCAGGGGGAAATTTCCCCCAGGTTGGGAACCACTGCTCTAGCGGTAGCATCTCAACGGGTGGCTTGGGCTCTGGCAAACTTATACCCCCTATTTGAAAATAGTTATCAGCTGTTATCGAAGACATCATCGAGATGAGAGTTTAAAAACTTCCAAATGATAATTGCTTTGACGGTGAAAATATCTATTTGAGGTGACTGAATAAACCCATATACTGTAACTAACTGATTGCCAAACGTCTAGACGGAGATAATTTCTATATATATTTTTTTTCCAACCTATTTTTAGAACTTGTTTATTCTGAGGAAATAAACGGAGTCACGTCTTGCTCTTTATACTGGATGTTATCTTTTAATTTTTTTTTCACGAGTTTTAGAATTTTGAGTTTCAAATTGTTTTACGTGAATTTTTATGTTTTTTTTTCAGCATTCAAAGTAATTCTTGATTATTATTATTGTTTATTATTATTATTGTTGTTATTATTATTTTTATTGTTATTGTTATTATTATTGATATTATTATTATTATTATTGATATTGTTATTATTATTATTATTATTATTATTATTATTATTATTATTATTATTGTTGTTATTATTTTTATTTTTATTATTATTATTATTACAAGCTACGCTAGGATGCTACAAGCCCAAGGGCTCCAACAGGGAAAATAGCTCAGTGAGGAAAGGAAACAAGGAAAAAGAAATATTTTAAGAACGGTAACATTAAAATGAATATCAATATAAACTATAAACACTTTAAAAAAAACAAGAGGAAGAGAAATAAGATAGAATAGTGTGCCCGAGTGTACCCTTAAGCAAGAGAACTCTAACCCAAGACAGTGGAAGACCATGGTACAGATGCTATGGCACTACCCAAGACTAGAGAACAATGGTTTGATTTTGGAGTGTTCTTCTCCTAGAAGAGCTGCTTACCATAGCTTAAGAGTCTCTTCTATCTTTGCCAAGAGGAGAGTGGCTACTGAACAATTACAGCGCAGTAGTTAACCCCTTGAGTGATGAAGAATTGTTTGGTAATCTCAATGTTGTCAGGTGTACAGGGACAGAGGAGAAGGTGTAGAGAATAGGCCAGACTATTCGGTGTATGTGTAGGCAAAGGGAAAATGAACCGTAACCAGAGAGAAGGATCCAATGTAGTACTGTCTGGCCAGCTAAAGGATCCCATAACTCTCTAGCGGTAGTATCAACGTGTGGCTGGTGCCCTAGCCAACTTACTACGTATAATTCATAATGAATGATTTAATTGTAACTTCATGATTTAATTTACATTATGAATATATACAATATTTATGTATATTTTGGCTACTGGCGATGGCGCTGTGAGTCGATTTTGTTCTATTGACCCCGGGCAGATCTCCAATTGTCCTTTCTTGGCTTTCGTGAAAGACAGCTGGTAGAGAGAGAGAGAGAGAGAGAGAGAGAGAGAGAGAGAGAGAGAGAGAGAGAGAGAGAGAGAGAGAGAGAGAGAGAGAAAGAAAGAGAGAGAGAGAGAGAGAGGGGGGGGGGCAGGGGAAGGAAGAGAAGACGATGGATTGACGAACT
This sequence comes from Palaemon carinicauda, assembly GCF_036898095.1. Lineage (NCBI taxonomy): Eukaryota > Metazoa > Arthropoda > Malacostraca > Decapoda > Palaemonidae > Palaemon > Palaemon carinicauda. The sequence goes on from NW_027171728.1 coordinate 393,423, forward strand.
ATCAAAGTTTGTGGGTGTGGACTGGCATAAAAGACCATAAACAGACGCAAGTGGGAGGGCATGTCTGAGGCCTTTGCACTGTAATAGGCGAGAGAGAGAGAGAGAGAGAGAGAGAGAGAGAGAGAGAGAGAGAGAGAGAGAGAGAGAGAGAGAGAGAGATTCAAATAAGCCATTTATTTTACTACCTTAATTATCTGGATTCTCTTATACCTCGGGATCAGAGACCCAAGGGGGAATCAACTCAAAGATAATAGCTTCTGACCGGCCGGGGAATCGAACCCTGGTCCAGTTTCTTGGATATTAAGGTAGTAAAATGTTTGGCTTATTTGAATATAAAAAACACGTCTAAATGTGCAAAATTTATCATGTGTATATATATATGTGTGTATATATATATATATATATATATATATATATATATATATATATATATATATATATATATATATATATATATATATATATATATCTCCAGTATATGTTTATATACAATATATATATATATATATATATATATATATATATATATATATATATATATATATATATCTCCAGTATATGTTTATATACAATATATATATATATATATATATATATATATATATATATATATATATATATATATATATAAATTATGTATATATTCAGTATATGTATATATACAATATATATAAGTATATATATATATATACATACATACATATATATATACACATACATGTATATACACACACACACACACACACATATATATATATATATTTATATACCGAGACACTTGCTTTATTATATAGGGGAGATATATATTCATGTATGTCGTTAAATTATTTCCCTACTGCAAAGTTCCCACTGTAATTATCATCTCCCATCTTTATTCTTTATTATTATTCTTTATTATTCTTTACATTTCCTCCCCTGTATATGTGGGCTGAGGTTATATGGAGCCTTGATAATAAACCCTTTGGCTCAAAGCCAGCCAACGAGGCATTTTGGCTACGGAGGCGTCTCGTCCTCTCTCGTGATTGGCGAGAATCTGCGTGACGTCCTCTCTCGTGATTGGCGAGAATCTGCGTGACGTCATTGTCAGCATGACCTATTAAACCATGACGTTAATGCGGTTGTTTTTTCATTGTTAAAAGGATAATCATTGGCTTATCCTCTTCCTCTGTATATCCTTATATATATATATATATATATATATATATATATATATATATATATATATATATATATACATATATATATACATATATAAATATATATATATATATACATATATATATACATATATAAATATATATATATATACATATATAAATATATATATATATATATATATACATATATATATATATATATATATATATATATATATATATTTATATATGTATATATATATATATATTTATATATGTATATATATATGTATATATATATATATATATATTTATATATGTATATATATATGTATATATATATATATATATATATATTTATATATGTATATTTATATATGTATATATATATATATATATATATATATATATATATATGTATATATATATATATATATATATATATATATATATATATATATATATATATATATATATATATATATATATATCCTTAGGGTGGGTTAAATTATCTTCGCTCAAAATTCTAAATTCTAATTTTAATTTCGAGTATTGTTCTCCTGTCTGGTGTTCAGCTGCTGATTCTCATCTTAATTTCTTGAACAGAAACTTAAGGTCTATTAAATTTCTTATTCATGATCTAGATATTAATCTCTGGCACCGTCGTTCAATTAGTTCATGCATGTTGCATAAGATATTTCATTACTCTGACCATCCTTTACATTCAGATCTTCCTGCATAATTCCATCCTGTTCGTAATACTAGGCAGGCAGTTAATTCTAATAGCCAGGCCTTCTCCATCATGAGGCTCAATACTACACAGTATTCTAGAAATTTTATTCCCGCTGTTACCAAGTTGTGGAATGATCTTCCTAATCGGGTAGTTGAATCAGTAGAACTTCAATAGTTCAAACTTGGAGCAAATATTTTTTGTGTTGAACAGACTGACATAAGTCCTTTTTATAGTTTATGTATTAAATATTTGTTTTAATGTTGTTAATGTTTTTTAAAACATTTTATTTTAATTTTCATTACTTCTTATATCGTTTATTTATTTCCTTATTTCGTCTCCTCACTGGGCTATTTTTCCCTGTTGGAGCCCTTGGGCTTAAAGCATCTTGCTTTTCTAACTAGGGTTGTAGCTTAGCTGATAATAATAATAATAATAAAAATAATATTAATAAATGTTTATGTTAATATTGATTTTCAGTATCTTGTAAATCACGGATGAACCACTCGTGCGGAATACTTCCACAGCATGAACAGCCAGGCTAGAAGGCTTGTCAACAGTACCTAACATTCGTAGACACATTATCCTATTTACCTGTTTCTAGTACACACTCAACAATTGCTTTTTTTCTGGATATTAAGTTCCTTTCCTTTGCAATAACTTTATTATATTATCAAATCGTTCCTCCTTTTTAATATTTGTTTATTATATTATCAATCCATTCCTCCTTTTTAATATTTGTTTATTATATTATCAAACCATTCCTCCTTTTTAATATTTGTTTATTATATTATCAAACAATTCCTCCTTTTTAATATTTGTTTATTATATTATCAAACCATTCCTCCTTTTTAATATTTGTTTATTATATTATCAAACCATTCCTCCTTTTTAATATTTGTTTATTATATTATCAAATCATTCCTCCTTTTTAATATTTATTAATTAAAGACGCTTTTCACAGCTCCCTTTTTGGAATATTTATTAATCTGTTTCACTCTTTTATTTCATCTAAGGTCATATATGGTACGAAGAATATTAATTTTAGCACTTATATACTTGAGTAAATTGCTTTAGGTAATGTGGGAGTCGAAACGTTCGGGCTGTATATGTCATGAAGTGACGTAATGTTTGGGATGTAAATGTCATGAAATGAGGAAACGTTTGAGATGTAAATATCATGAAATGAAACATTTGGGGTGTAAATATCTCATGAAAGGAGGAAAAGTTTGGGGTGTAAATGTCATGAAGTGACGAAATGTTTGGTATGTAAATGCCATGAAATGACGAAATGTTTGAGATGTAAATGTCATGAAATAAGTAATTGTTTGGGGTGTAAATGTCATGAAATGACGAAACATTTGGGATGAAAATGTCGTGAAATGCCGAAACGTTTGGGATGTAAATGTTATGAAGTGACGAAACGTTTGGGATGTAAATGTTATGAAATGACGAAACGTTTGGGATGTAAATATTATGAAGTGATGAAACGTTTGGGATGTAAATGTCGTGAATTGCCGAAACGTTTGGGATGTAAATGTCATGAAATGACGAAACATTTGGGATGCAAATGTCATGAAATGACGAAACGTTTGTGATGTAAATGTTATGAAGTGACGAAACATTTGGGATGTAAATGTCGTGAAATGCTGAAACATTTGGGATGTAAATGTCATGAAATTACGAAACATTTGGGATGCAAATGTCATGAAATGACGAAACGTTTGTGATGTAAATGTTATGAAGTGACGAAACATTTGGGATGTAAATGTCGTGAAATGCTGAAACATTTGGGATGTAAATGTCATGAAATTACGAAACATTTGGGATGCAAATGTCGTGAATTGCCGAAACGTTTGGGATGTAAATGTCATGAAATGACGAAACATTTGGGATGTAAATGTCGTGAAATGCCGAAACGTTTGGGATGTAAATATTATGAAGTGATGAAACGTTTGGGATGTAAATGTCGTGAAATGCCGAAACGTTTGGGATGTAAATATTATGAAGTGATGAAACGTTTGGGATGTAAATGTCGTGAATTGCCGAAACGTTTGGGATGTAAATGTCATGAAATGACGAAACATTTGGGATGCAAATGTCATGAAATGACGAAACGTTTGTGATGTAAATGTTATGAAGTGACGAAACATTTGGGATGTAAATGTCGTGAAATGCTGAAACATTTGGGATGTAAATGTCATGAAATTAC
>NW_027171728.1:405000-410000 GCF_036898095.1 Palaemon carinicauda
TATAATATATATATATAAAGTATGTATATATATATATATATATATATAAAGTATGTATATATATATCTCTCTCTCTCTCTCTCTCTATATATATTATATATATATATATATATATATATACTTTATATAATATATATATATATACTTTATATAATATATATATATATAAAGTATGTATATATATATATATATATATATATATATATATATATATAAAGTATGTATATATATATCTCTCTATATATATCTATATATATATATATATATATATATATATATATATATACATACTTTATATATATATATATATATATATATATATATATACATACTTTATATATATATATATATATATATATATATATATATATATATAGTATGTGTGTCTGTATGTAGTACAAGTAATATGCAATGTTAAACTTTTAATCAATTTAGGTCTTTCTGAATGAGGACACCTTAACGTGATGAAAGGGTTTGCGTATCGCCATGATGGGAAGAGCTGTACTAGTCAGGGCCATCCATACTAGGTTGGTTTGCCGTGAGCGATCAGACGAAAATCTCCCACCATCACCAGCATTAGCCAGCGTGGTGTTGAAAATTGGCTTTGAAACGGGAAGGAGAGAGAGAGAGAGAGAGGAGAGAGAGAGAGAGAGAGAGAGAGAGAGGGAGAGAGAAAGAGAGAGAGAGAGAGAGAGAAACTGATTGTGATATCTTCAATCTCACCTTTACGGATTTAAGATTTCTCAAATAGTCTCTCTCTCTCTCTCTCTCTCTCTCTCTCTCCTCTCTCTCTCTCTCTCCTCTCTCTCCTCTCTCTCTCTCTCGTCACGTGTGGTTGAAAAGTCCTGAGACAAATTGCATATATAATTAATGATTTGAACTTCAGAATTTGTTATAACACTGGAAAAGTTAATTTCATCACACTAGCTTTTTGTATCTACGAGAAATTATAAATAAATTCTATTTATTATTTAAAACTCCGAAAGTTCGTAAGATTCAGAAATATTTTATGTACGTCGGTGTATTTCGTACTACAGTATACTGTATTTGTGTAGAATAAAGTATATTCTTCAAGAATTATAAATTACAAAGTTCCCAGGATTCAGAAATATGTAAATTATTGTTTTTTTGTAGTGTGTGTGTGTGTGTGTGTGTGTGTGTGTGTGTGTGTGTGTGTGTGTGTGTGTGTGTAACCAAATGTATTCCCTCACATCGCCCGTAAATTTTATATATAATTCGTTGCAAAACCTTTTTTTTATCCGTTTTTTGTTTCCGTTCGCGGTCGGCTCGTCAGCTGAGCGACTGTGACGTCATCAACACGTCTGATAAGCTCGTCTACGTAACAGGTTTCAAGTGCGGACGTCCGTTGGCGAAGGAAGAAAAAAAAAAAAAAAACTCTGATAAATGTATTAATCCCGATGTTGACATGAACTCTCAAATCATTAAATTAACGTCATTGGCTTTTAATAATTTCATTTAAGAATATTATCCGGCGAAATTGTATATTTGATGGAATAGCAGAGTTTCGAGACCACAGAATCTCTAATCGATACTAGACAAAAGGGGGCGCGGCCGCGCTCTAGTTGGGAGAACTGCGCATGCGCGACCGCGGTTGCCAAGGTTACCGTTTTACGTCGATAATGTGGATTGGCGAAGTGATAGTATAATACAGATATTTCCCTTCACTGCGAGGCTGGCGCTTGTGCGCTGCATTTCCAGGGTGAGAGTGAGAGAGAGAGGAAGAGAGGGAGTGTGGGAGAGTGAAATCCAGCATATCTTTGTTATCAAGATCCTGAGAAATGTAATTGTGAGAGACACTTAAAATACACTACTTGGCAACATTGACGTCCTTTCATTGATTTCTTGTATACTACAACGGCTCCTCCTCAGACACGTCTCGCTGCTCGAAGGGATCGCTCGTCTACAGTTCCAGGTTAGAATACGTCATTTTTTTCCATACCTCTTCCAGTTTCCAGTGTTATATAGTGTTGGTCTTACCACAGTGATCTTTGGGAATGTGTTTAAGTGTGTTTTTAATTAAATGCTGTGTTGATACCCGCGATTTACTTGCTGATGTGGCAATTGCCTCACGTTTTTCGCTACGTGTGTACAGCCATTATTTCATGATAAATTTAATTTAATTAATTTTATTTACGCTCTTTTTTTAAATTAATTAAATTAATTGGCTGAAGATTAAATCAGTTGGACGAAGTCACATGAATCCACTATTGGAGCTTCTTTTGTGTGTGTGTGTGTGTGTGTGTTTGTACCTTCGACTGTGGCAGTGAGTGACCCAGTTAGGTTAATATTGTTTTTGTTATTTCTATGATCTTCATTTGTTTAGGATGATTATTTAAATATCAAAGAGGATAGGCCTATAAAGGGCTTAGTTACCATCATGTGTTGCTTTGCCATGACGCAATGACATAACATATACTATGTTTGCTCGTGACAACGTAGTAGGCCTATTGATGTGTTAGATCAGGTTTAGGCCTAAAGGCATAGGTTCTACGTAAAGTTGTGCTTGTTTTCCATTTATTTTATTGTTGTTTTCTTGTATGAAAATGTGCCTGATTTTGTTGAGAGTTTTTAAAGTATAATTTTAAACAGTTTTAGTATAATTTTCATTGTGCTATGTTGTTAATAGTTTGAAATGCGGTTTAGTGCAATGGCATTCCTATTATCATTTTCTTAATTGAGAGAGAGAGAGAGAGAGAGAGAGAGAGAGAGAGGAGAGAGAGAGACGAGAGAGAGAGAGAGAGAGAGAGAGAATGTTTAAACACCATGATATGCACGAAAGTAGAGGAGAGAGAGAGAGAGAGAGAGAGAGAGAGAGAGAGAGAGGAGAGAGAGAGAGAGAGAGAGAGAGAGAATGTTAAAATACCATGATATGCACGGAAGGAGAGAGAGAGAGAGAGAGGAGAGACGAGAGAGAGAGAGAGAGAGAGAGAGAGAGAGAGAGAGAGGTTAAAACACCATGATATGCAATGAAAGTAGAGAGAGAGAGAGAGAGAGAGAGAGAGAGAGAGAGAGAGAGAGAGAGAGAGAGAGAGAGAGATTATCAGCAGAATAAACTAAGCAAAGTCGAAGATCCCATGTTACTGAACTACTTACACCAATTGTGACAGTGTTTGTATACCGACGTACACATTACACAGGTGTTTTAAGCCACAAGTGTTCTCCTTCGAACTTTCTAGGTAAAACAGGTTCTCTCTGTAGGTTAAAAGTCTCTATGTATAAACAGGCCTATTGCATGGAAGATTTGTTGAAATTGCCTATTTATTAATAGGCCTACTTCCGTAATGCTTAATATTAATAGGCCTACCCTGCCTCCAAGTAGACTTTTGCCCACTTTAAAAGTGATTGATAATTTATATCTTATATAATTCGATTTCGAAATGTCAGTCAGTGGGTTACTATGATTTTTAAATCAGGTTAGGCAGTTGAATTACCTCCGCCAACGAAGTTGGAAGGAGGTTACGTTTTACCCCCTGTTTGTGTGTTTGTTTGTGAACAGCTTCCTGGCCATAATTTTAATCGTAGAGTAATGAAACTTGCAGGGATTAACTGTTATGTAACGAGGTGGAAATGATTAAATTTTGGAAGGTCAAGGGTCAAGGTCACGGTCAAGCAAAATGTCCAGTTCACGTCATCAGTCATAAGTTTGGACATCGTTGTCACAGAGACTTCAAACTTGGTTCATATTTGAGTGTATGAAAATCCACACAAATTAATACATGTTAAGGTCAAGGTCGATAAATAAGCTGCCGTTGCGGAGGTCTGCGCTGTACTGGGTGTCCCTCCCTTTTATGTAATGCTTTCAAAGTTGTGTAATGTCATCGGGTGATAGTTTTTTAATAACAAAAAATCTTATTTATTTTAGGATTTTTGTTTTATGTAATTATTACGTACAAGGTTATATGACTTGACCATGACTTTAACCTTAGGTATTAATAATTCATAGTTTAATTCTGTAACCAAACTGTTTTTATTGTTGGGGTAGATTATCAGCTGCTATAATTAGTCTGCATTTTATCATAACCGGTAGTTCGAAAGATACTAATGTTGTTATAACGTTATTATTGATAAAAGTATGATAATAGTAAGTGTAAGATACTATTATTATTATTATTATTACTACTTGCTAAGCTACAACCCCAATTGGAAAAGCAGGATGCTATAAGCCCAGGGGGCTCCAACAGGGAAAATAGCTCAGTGAGGAAAGGAAGCAAAGATAAATAAAATATTTTAAGAAGAACAACGAGATTAAAATAAATATCTCCTATATAAACTATAAATATTTTAACAAAATAAGAGGAAGAGAAATAGGATAGTGTGCTCTTATTTTTATTTTTATTATTATTATTATTATTATTATTATTATTATTATTATTTGCTAAGCTACAACCCCAATTGGAAAAGCAGGATGCTATAAGGCCAGGGGGCTCCAACGGGGAAAATAGCTCAGTGAGGAAAGGAAGCAAAGAAAAATGAAATATTTTAAGAAGAGCAACGAGATTAAAATAAATATCTCCTATACAAACTATAAATATTTTAACAAAATAAGAGGAAGAGAAATAGGATAGAGTAGTACTCTAAAAAATTATAGTAGTAAAAGTAGTAATAGGCCTACTATTGATAGGATAGAGTAGTGTGCTCCAGTGTACTCTAATAAATTATAGTAGTTAAAGTATTAATAGGCCTACCATTGATTTGATTATTTCAATTTAGTATCATGTGATTTATCAATTCTTTTAGGCTTCCTATTAGATTGGATTGTAAACACGTCGAAACTCGTAAAACGACTTCGACTCGTGTAACGACATCGTAAAACGAATTTGGTCTCCTGTGATCATGATGTGTGTATATTTATAGATTTTGCTAAATACGTCAGGTATTGTGTAACTTTATCGCTCACACCAAGGTCTATAGACCTTGGCTCACACGTCACTGGGCCGTTTTCTATATGCCTTTATGAATGCTAAGCAATAGTAGCCTTT
>NW_027171728.1:417500-430000 GCF_036898095.1 Palaemon carinicauda
CTGATTTAATGGAGCTCTATTTCGGCGATGTAAGAACGCATGATAGTCGTGAAATATAAACTAAATGCAGCCTTAACATGTGAAGGTAAAAATCTGGTTTCAGTATTAGTATCATCAGTAGATTTGCAATTTCTGCAATTTCCTCATAAAAACGAAAAGTTCAATTTGCGGAATTCGTCATCCGGAGTACATAAACATCCGAAGACAATTTTGTTCTAATCTACACAATGAAATGTGCTATGAAGTAACTATAGTGTCTGAAGGTAGCTGGGACAAGAAGGGCCTTTTTTGCTGTGAATCCCTCTCTCTGGTTACGGTTCGTTTTCCCTTTGCCTACACATACACCGAATAGTCTGGCCTATTCTTTACAGATTCTCCTCTGTCCTCATACACTTGACAACACTGAGATTACCAAACAATTCTTCTTCAACCAAGGGGTCAACTACTGCACTACAATTGTTCATTGGCCACTTTCCTCTTGGTAGGGGTAAAAGAGACTCTTTAGCTATGGTAAGCAGCTCTTCTAGGAGAAGGGTACTCCAAAATCAAACCATTGTTCTCTAGTCTTGGGTAGTGTCATAGCCTCTGTATCATGGTATTCCACTGTCTTGGGTTAGAGTTCTCTTGCTTGAGGATACACTCGGGCACACTATTCTATCTTATTTCTCTTCCTCTTATGTTATTGTCTTTATAGTTTATTTAGGTAATATTTATTTTAATGTTGTTGCTCTTCTTAAAATGGTTAGTTTTGCCTTGTTTCCTGTCCTCACTGGGCTATTTTCCCTGTTGGGGCCCCTGGGCTTATAGCATCCTGCTTTTCCAACTAGGTTGTAGCTTAGCAGTTAATAATAATAATAATAATAATAATAATGATAATAATAATAATAATAATAATAGGAATACAGTTCTCTCGCTCAAAGCAACGTTGCTTTAAGTGTGTTGTTCCCGACATTGGAATGATGTAAGAACAGCAAGTAAGCGTAAGATGAAGCCAAGAAATGCGGGTGCAGATTTGCCCTAATTGTAGGTCGTCTTGGGTGTAGAAAAATGGTTAATAACATAACAATAATCATATTTTGTTGGGGTTCGCCAATGAAACATGATGGAGAGCCCTATGTCACTAGGGTTAGATGCTACAAATAGGTTCATTGTTTCTCTTGTGCATTTATTTATTTCCTTTCCTCACTGGGGTATTTTTCCCTGTTTGGGCCCTTGCTCTTATAGCATCATGCTTTTCCAAATAGGGTTGTAACTATGCTAGGATTTACCATGAATATTTTAACTCGAAAGACATGAGAATTGAAGTTTTATTCCAGCTGTGACCAAATTGTGAAAGGATCTTCCTAATCAGGCAAATATTTTTATATTTATATATTTTTTAACAACATTATGCAAAAACTACTGACCTTGGTGGGCGTGTGGGGTATGACCCAATGACAAATCCATCATAATTTGAATAAAATCCATGGAAATACAAGTACGCAGTGTATTTAAGAGCAAAATAAAACTGTTTGGTTGGTGAAGGCATGCTCTCAACTGGGTGCCCCTCTAGTTGTTTATTCTTTACTTCTCTTTCTTTTTTTCGTGCTTGGGTCATAACGATGATGATAATCTACTGTTCAAAATTAGGACCTGGATACACATTGCCTGGGGATGCAATAACCTCTAGATATGCATTAAACTCGTTCTTGCTGTTAGTAAGTCTTTCAGTCATTTGTCTGAGTGTTATAAGTGTGTATTCGACAAGTAATTTGATCTATACTAAAAGATACATCTTAAGTTTCTGTCTTCGCACTCCCCAAGGGTGATTAGTTCACCAAACTTTCAACTGGACTCCACAAGACACTAGAAGAGTTGGAAAACCCAGGCCTACATGGCTGCGGACTATGAAGCGTGAAGTGGGAGATGATGAATGGAGAAGTATTGATTTAAAAGCTCAAGATAGAGACGACTGGTGAAATCTAAATAAGGTCCTTTACGTCAATAGGCATTGGAGATGATGATGATGAAAGTTTCTGCGCGAAGTATCTGTTAAAGTAAATGCTATGGGCCCAGATTTATTAAAAGAAAAAAAAAACTGATTGTGACTTAAGATAGTGAAAACTCGAAGGGATTATTATTATTATTACTTGCTAAGCTACAACCCTAGTTGGAAAAGCAGGAAACTATAAGCAGGGGCTCCAACAGGGAAAATAGCCCAGTGAGGAAAGGAAACGAGGAAAAATAAAATATTTTAAGAATAACAACATTAGAATGAATATTTCCTATATAAACTATAAAAGTCTTTAACAAAACAAGAGGAAGAGAAATAAGATAGTGTGTCCGAGTGTACCCTCAAACATGAGAACTCTAATCTAAGACAGTGGAAGACCATGGTACAGAGGCTATGGCACTACACAAGACTAGAGAACAATGGTTTGATTTTGGAGTGTCCATCTCCTAGAAGAGTTGCTTATCATAGCTAAAGAGTCTCTTCTACCCTTACCAAGAGGAAATTAGCAACCGAACAATTGCAGAGCAATAGTTAACCCCTTGAGTGAAGAAGAATTGTTTGGTAATCTCAGTGTTGTTAGGTTTATGAGGACAGGAAAATCTGTAAAGAATAGGTCAGACTGTTCGGTGTGTATGTAGGCAAAGGGAAAATGAACTGCAACCAGAGAGAAGGATCCAATGTAGTACTGGCTGGCCAGTCAAAGGACCCCATATCTCTAGCGGTAGCATCTCAATGGGTGGCTGGTGCCCTGTCCAACCTACTACATGATAATACATGAAGAACACAGTATGCAAGGAGGAGAATGCAGGGATCGAATATGGTAATGCATGCGATAGGAAAAAGAGAGGAGAGAGGGGTGAGATGTACAGGACGTGGATGGATGAATTGCAAATTGGAAAGGCTGTGGAAAGGAAGGATGGTTCAACCTTAAAGAAGATAAGGCTTTCACAACCCGGAAGTAGGAGGCTATATGTAAATGAGATAGGAGAGGAGTCGTTTATGTGAGGGGGGGGGGGGCGGGTTGATGCTTTCGAAGATTAATTTTTTTTTTTACCTTCGCTAATGAAGTTGGAAGATGGTGATGCTTTAACCCTTGTTTGTGTTTGTTTGTTTGTGAACAGCTTCCTAGCCAGAATTTCAGGTCAGGGTGAACGGCATTGTATTGTCAGACGTATAATTACTCGGTGTCTCCCTGTCCCTTAGGTTGGGGGGAGACAGAAAAGGAATGGGACGGAAGGGTTGAATATGTGCGTGCGTGTGCATCTCAATCAAAATGTTTAGCTGTCAATTTTGACGACTCACTTAACTAAAATTACTATGAGAGAGAGAGAGAGAGAGAGAGAGAGAGAGAGAGAGAGAGAGAGAGAGAGAGAGAGAGGAGAGAGAGAGAGAGAGAGAGTAATGAAACTGGCAGGGATTAACTGTCATGTAAGCTGGAAATTATTAAATTTTGATAGGTCAAAGGTCAAGCAAAATGTCCAATTCACGTAATCAGCCATAAGTTTCGACATCGTTGACAGAGAGGGGTTTGTTTTCAAATCTAAATATGTTTGAGTTTTTTTCATTGTCATACCATGATTCACGTCCACAAAGTAACACCGATCTCACTGAACTGATATATAGCCTGATTTTTATATGCAATTTCAGGCAATTTTTTTTCAAATTTTACTTAACCTAACCATTGTCTGATTTGCTTTTTTCAATCTTTTATTAAACTCCAATTCTAAAGACCCTGTATTAGCGATCATAGTTCCCAAATATTTAAATGATTCCACCTCATTAATCTTTTCTCCTTCCAATGATATTTCATCTTCCATTGCATATTCCGTTCTTATGATCTGTCTTTCTTCTATTTATCTTCAGCCTAACCTCGTGAAATATATATATAAATATATATATATATATATATATATATATATATATATATATATATATATATATATATGTATATATATATATATCTATCTAATATGTATATTATATATATATTATATATATTATATATTTGTATATATATATATATATATATATATATATATATATATATATATATATATATATATATATATATATATATATATATTATATATGTATATATATTATATATGTATATATATTATATATATATATAATATGTATTACATACATACATACATACCTACCTACCTACCTACATACATACATACATACATACATACTATTAGCGCCTGTCTATCTATATGTGGTAAGTGATCTAACACAAATGCAGATGCCAGAGAAAGAGGCATTAATGTTGAAGCTAGAGAAGTATTTGAGAGAATCCTGAGAAAGCCTCTTTGGAAACAGAAAATCAAAATTACTGGAAAAGGTATTTTCTACTCTGCTAGATTATGTTTGTACAGAGTAGATGGAAGAACGACTCGATGGATTGAAAAAGGTTAGACGAAGATTGACTAATGGTATGTGAGTTTGATAAGGGAGTGATAAGAACGGATACGCAATTTCAGAATGGATGGAATGTAAGTTATGGTTGATGAAATGGAAAAGGGTTGCGTATGAATAGATAGGAAGCTTGTAAAATGTCCCTTTTGGGTTTCTGGAAGAGAGCAGTTATTACCCCCGCCCTCGAAGTTGGGAGGAGGTTATGTTTTCGGCCCTGTTTATCCGTTAGTCTGTTTGTTTGTTGGTGAACAACTTCCTGGCCACAATTTTACTCATAGAGTATAGTGAAACTTTCAGGGATTGATTTTTATGTTGAGACGTGGAAGTGACTCAATTTTGAAAGTCTTAGGTCAAAGGTCAAGGTCAAAGTCGAGCAAAAAGATCGAACGAAATAACCCAAACCTTAACTCCAAGTTCGCACATGGTTTTCACACAGACTCGAAACACGCCTACGGTCTAAATTGATTCTGGGAAAGGCAAGCTGGTTTCGAGAAATAAGCTGCCGTGGCACAGGTCTGCACACTCAGTGCTTTCCTAGTTTTATGCGTGGAACAGATAAGGAAGAGGGGGAAATTTAATAAGTGAGAAATGAATAAGTAAAAAAGATAAGAGAGATAAAATGCAATTTATAAAAATAGAGTGTGGGGGGGGGGGGGGAAGAAGGGTTGTAGGACCTTCTTAAGGATTTAGTAGTTGTACAAAGTTCACGATTTAACTTTATTGAACAAATAGATCCTGGAATTGATAAAACATTTAGGGACAGATGATGGCGGGTGTGAATGTTTTGAGAAGCGAGCGAAAGATGAAGTATACAGCAGTATACGCACAAAACACACATGCATGTATATATATATATGCACAAAACACACGCATGTATATATATATATATATATATATATATATATATATATATATATAAATATATATATATATACATATATATACATATATATATATATATATATATATATATATATATATATATACACAGTAATCCCTCAGCCGTCACGGGTATTCCGTCCCGGGCCCACCCGCGAAGTAGATCCAGAAATCAACAGCAGGTTTAAGCTTGAGGTTGACTGTCCTGGACGTGGGAAGAACAGTTGAGAGTTTGAAGAGTTTATGGCATTACAAACGAACTGTTGATGTACGTTGGTGATAGTGAAGAGAAACTAGAGATAGTATGCAACAGGAAGATGGAGCAATACATTTTGAAAGAATGGAAACTGCCTGATATGTATGGGTGAGTGTAGAAACTTGGTGTATGTGTAAGGCAAGCTGTGAATATATGAAGGGATTATAGAGTTAGACCTGCTATCGGTTTAAAGTGGGGAAAATAGGAAAAGGAATTAAGCTGGGCCATAGCCTTTGTACTATGGTCTTCCACTGCAGTGGGGTAGAGCTCTCTTGCTTGAGGGTACATCCAGGCACACTATTCTATCTTATTTCTCTTCATCTGGTTTTACAAAAAATTTTATAGTGGATTTAAGAAAGATTATTTGAATGTCGTTATTGTTATTAAAATATTTTTTTGATTGTTCATTACTTCCCTTGTAATGAATCTATTTCCTTGTTTCCTTTCCTCATTGGGCTATTTTACCCTACTGGAGCCCTTTGGCTTATAGCATCTTTATTTTCCAACTAGGGTTGTAGTTTAGCTAGTAATAGTAATAGCAAGAATAGAATTGGAAATCGTAAAACATAAAGATAAGCTTTAATGGGTAATGCTGAGTAAAAGTGAAAGATATTTTTCAGATGGTTTTATTATATTGAATAGTAAAGAACCTTTAACTATTGTAAAGAGCATTTGATTTAGAAGTGTAACGAAGCTGGGGAGGAGAATTCAGAATGTTTGATATTGGTGAGAAATATGTTTTGAAAAGGATAGGTGAATAGCTAGGTGTGTTTTGGAGAGATTTCATGGGCCGCTGGTAAACATGCTTTGGTGTATTATATACACAGTACATATATGTTACCTAATGCTGACTTTTATTTAGAAGAATATTTGGAGTTAATTGGCTGGTCAGGATTAGAAATAGAAATATAAGAGATTTCTAGAGTGCCATATGTGGATGAGATCATGGTCAAAAGTAGATGGAAATGGGCTGGGCATGCTCTTGGCACTCCCCAAGAGAGATTAGTTCACTAAAGTTTCAGATGGGCTCCACAAGGCACTGGGAGAGTTGGGAGACCCAGGCCTATATGGATGAGGACTATGAAGCGTGAAGTAGGAGATGATGAATGTAGAAGTATTGATTTAAAAGATCAAGATAGAGACAGTTGGCGAAATCTAACAGATCCCCTTTGCTCCAGTAGGCGTAGGAGGAGGTGATGATGATGGATATATATAAAATATAACCGAATTCTCGTTCTTTATTACACAGGAGAGATTACCTAAAACAGTATATACAACAATACTGTTACTATTATCTTTGAAGAGTTTATAACTTCCGAGAGAAGGAGGAGTAAGCAGAGTTTTTTTCTTCCTCTGTTTTGATCCCAGTGACTGACAACAGCTGATTAGGTTTCGAAGAGGGATCAGGTTTGGATAAGAGGAGATTTTCTCTGCCTTCTCCTGAGGCTTACCATCTCCTAAATGTTTCTTCAAGTTGTTTGTGACGTGTATAGTACACGCACACCAGGTCTGCTTATGAAAAACAGATTGTGGTGTTTTCATGCCATTTCTTTTCTGTATACTCAGCAATAGTGATTTTTCTTAGTAGTTGGTTTCTGTGTACACAGCAAAGTGGTGTCTGTATACACAGCAAAACCTTTTTTAATTAGTAGTAGGTGGTTTCTGTATACACGGCAAAACCTTTTTTAATTAGTAGAAGGTGGTTTCTGTATACACAGCAAAGCTGTTTTTCTTGGAAGTAGTTGGTTTTATGTATACACAGCAAAACCTTTTTTAATTAGTAGTAGGTGGTTTCTGTATACACAGCAAAACCTTTTTTAATTAGTAGAAGGTGGTTTCTGTATACACAGCAAAACCTTTTTTAATTAGTAGTAGGTGGTTTCTGTATACACAGCAAAACCTTTTTTTAATTAGTAGTAGGTGGTTTCTGTATACACAGCAAAGCTGTTTTTCTTGGAAGTAGTTGGTTTTATGTATACACAGCAAAACCTTTTTTAATTAGTAGTAGGTGGTTTCTGTATACACAGCAAAACCTTTTTTAATTAGTAGTAGGTGGTTTCTGTATACACAGCAAAACCTTTTTTAATTAGTAGTAGGTGGTTTCTGTATACACAGCAAAACCTTTTTTAATTAGTAGTAGGTGGTTTCTGTATACACAGCAAAACCTTTTTTAATTAGTAGTAGGTGGTTTCTGTATACACAGCAAAACCTTTTTTAATTAGTAGTAGGTGGTTTCTGTATACACAGCAAAACCTTTTTTAATTAGTAGAAGGTGGTTTCTGTATACACAGCAAAGCTGTTTTTCTTGGAAGTAGTTGGTTTTATGTATACACAGCAAAACCTTTTTTAATTAGTAGTAGGTGGTTTCTGTATACACAGCAAAACCTTTTTTAATTAGTAGTAGGTGGTTTCTGTATACACAGCAAAACCTTTTTTAATTAGTAGTAGGTGGTTTCTGTATACACAGCAAACGGTTTCTCTTGGAAGTAGGTGGTGTCGATTGTATGGAGTTTACAGAAATAGGGGTTTTATACATTATTACAGTAGTTCCATTACGTTGGATGCCCCTTTCTGGTTACGGATCATTTTTCCTTTTCCTAAACATACACCGAAATGTCTGGCTTATTCTTTACACATTCTCTTTCCTCATACACCTGAAAACACTAAGATAACCAGCAAATTCTTCACTCAATGTGTTAACTATTACACTGTAATTGTTCAGTGGCTATTTTCCACTTGGCAGGGGTAGAAGATATACTATAAGTAACTCGAGAAGCACACTCCAAACTCAAAACATTGTTCTCTAGTCTTGGGTAGTAACATAGCCTCTGTACCATGGTCTTCCACTGTCTGGGTGTTAGTTTTCTTGCCTGAGGGTACACTTGTATATATAATGAGGGGTGTGTTGAAATCTAAGAAAAAAAGGTATATTCATGCGGATTGTTTGTTTGTTTATTAGATATAGGGTTAGAAAGATTACCTGGTAAGAAATGCAGTGTTGAAATAAAAAAAAAGTAAAGAAATTGGGTAATAGGATCACTTGGAGGTGGATTGGTCATGTGGAGAGAATGGTATACTAGTCCTTTGTAAAAAGTATAACATTAGTAGATTTTGACTCCAAGGAGGATAGGGAAACAGAGAGAAGACTGCCCAGATATTCGGAAAAATAATTTTGGGCTATAGAAGGGCCTTAATATCGTGTAGTAAGAATTAACATACCAAATCATCTTTTCTACCATTATACCTACATTTAGGGGGTCGGTTTCCTGACTTGCTAAATATAGGTGTTTATATTCTATTAACCTGCTTTATTTTCTATGTTTATATGGTGGTAAGCATAATTGCCTACTTTTTGAAAGACTTTGTTTGGCTTTGGGGTAGACCGTTGTCCCGACCGGCTGCCCTGCCTGACATCGCTTTAGACCCCAGTAGCGCATGTTCATGTGTTGTACCAGTCACCAGCGTCCTTTCTCCTAGCAACTATAGTCCATTTCTTTTATCGAGGCAGATTTGCACCGACTCGCAGCAGTGCCCTTTTAGCTCGGAAAAGTTTCCTGATCGCTGATTGGTTAGAATTATCTCGTCCAACCAATCAGCGATCAGGAAACTTTTCCGAGCTAAAAGGGCACCGCCGCGAGTCGGTGCAAATATGCGTCGCTGAAAGAAATTGACTATAGGTGTCCTGACGCTGTTAGGTAGACAGTTTGAGACGTGTGAGGTATCATGTTTATTTGATGCCGTGTTGACGGTGTTCATCTTTAATTTAATCATTAATTGGACTGTTGGATATTGCAGTTTTGTATATATTATCTTGAAAATAGGTAATTCCAGTGGCTGCTGAAGGTAGCAAAATGGCTGAAATACAAAAGTATGCAACTTTGGTGATAGTGAGTACTTGGTTGCAGTAACATTGATATATATTTCTCCTCACATCTCTTATATATGCTGTGTATATGTATATATATATATATATATATATATATATATATATATATATATATATACATACACATATATATATATATATATATATATACATACATGCATACACTGTATATACTAATAAATATGGCCCGTCAAAAATTACGAATAAATATTTAGATAGATATGCATGCACTCGCACCCCCTCTCAGTAGGGTATGACTACTTCCCCTCCCCGTAACGGAGGAACGCGGTGAGCTGAGGGTTAACAGAAAGATATATATATATATATATATATATATATATATATATATATATATATATATATATATATATACATACAGTATAATGTATTCGTGTTAAGTGATCATATGCATGATAGTCAGTTTCTCAAGACATCGTCCAGCCCTTTGTCTCTGCCACTCATGAGTGACCTTTAAACCCTGTAAAAATTATGGAGGATATATTGTTCCAATGATAATTGATTGCACATAAAGGTGTGTGAGCAGAAGGATATTAATATTAGATATGTGAATCTGTGCATCGAAGATAGAGGATAGGCAGAGCTAATTGATGCAAGAGTGGGCGTGGCTAGAGAGATGCAAGAGTGGGCGGGGCTAGAAGGATAGAGTTAGGAGATCGCTTTGTCGTACTATGGTAGTGTGATGGAGTGGCTTATCGGGTTTTACAAAGGAGTATGTGCTGGTCAAAGAAAGCTCTATCAATACCCCCCTAAAAAAATTATGTTTATGCTTTATGCCTCCTTCCGAGATGGAAAAAATTCTTAAAATGAACTAATTGGAAACCTGTCATGGCCGAGTTGCCAACGAAGTCCAGAGGGAGATTTTGATCTTTTAAAAATCAGAGAAGAGATAAAATGTTAAGAGAGATATGATTGTTATCAGCGGAGAGAATAAGACAAGTAGTTGTTGAAGTGTGCTGACAATTTTTTTTATAAGTTAAGAGACTTGTCCGAACGGCATCAATGCTTCTCTTATCAAATTAATTGATTCTTACGTATGAATGTTATCGGAGGCTTTTGCCAAATGTACGATAACTTCGAATGGGGGAACGTGGTGAGTAATAACTCTTAGGCGTTAACCCACCTACGTCTTTTTACCTCTGCCAACGAGGTTGGAAGGAGGTTATGTTTCACACCCTGTTTGTGGGTTGAATGTGAACAGCTTCCTGGCCACAATTATAATCGTAGAGTAATGAAACTTGCAGGGATTAACTTATGTAAAAAGCTAGTAATTATTAAATTTTGGAAGGTCAAGGTCAAAGGTCAAGGTCAAGCAACATGTCCAATTCACGTAATCAGCCATAAGTTTGGACATCTGTCACAGAGACTTCAAACTTGGTTCATATTTGAGTGTGTGAAAATCCACGCCAATTGATACATATTAAGGTCAAAGGTTAAGGTCAAGGTCAAGTAAAAAGTCAAATTCCGGTCATCAACCATACGGCATCAATTTTAATCATAAAAAACAGGAAATGATTAATTGATTCTGGGAAAGGCATGCTGATTTCGAGAAATTAGCTTTTGTAGCGGAGGTCTGCACTCTGCTTTTCTAGTTTTATGTCTGTTTTCTTTCATGTCAGTGGTAGCGTCCTTGCCTGGTGATTGCCAGACGGATTCAAGTCCCGCTCAAACTCGTCAGTTTCTTTGGTTGCTGCAGCCTCACCATCCTTGTTAGCTACGGGTGGGGGGGCCCGGGTTTGGGGGAGTCTATAGGTCCATCTGCTGAGTCATTAGCAGCTATTGCCTTGTCCTCCCTGGTCCTAGCTTGGGTGGAAAGGGGGGCTTGGGCGTTGATAGTATGTAATATGGTCAGTCTCTAGGACATTGTCTTGCTTGATAGGGCAATATCACTGTCCCTTGCCTCTGCCATTCATGAGCGGCCTTTAAACCTTTAAAACCTTTATGTAAGGAATGTTGGCAGGTTCTAGTTCTCGCGCAAATTAGGTCATAGTTTGGCATTCTTTCGAGTTGATCAAACGATAGTGAAGATTCTCCTATGTCGAGTATTTTGCTTGGATTTTTATAATAATTTTGTTTATTAGAAGCATAGTTTTGGCTGTTGTTATTGTTTTTAGCATTATTTATTTTTGGTTTCATTTTCCATTTTTGTATGATCTTGATAAAGATATATAGTTACTTAAGGTATTGGTTTATTTAGAGAGTTTTTATGATCTTGTCTTAACTTATTCTTGAACCTTCTAACCGTGTTACTGTTCGCTACATCTGCTGAAAGTCTATTCCATTTATTTGCTATTTTGTAGGTAAAGAAAGGAGTGGTGTTGTATCTTTTCTATTCCAGAGAGAGAGAGAGAGAGAGAGAGAGAGAGAGAGAGAGAGAGAGAGAGAGAGAGTGTTACAACATTTAAGAGAGTTCTTATGATCTTGTCTAACTTATTCTTGAACTTGTTTACCGTGTTTACTGTTTACTACATCCGCTGGAAGTCTATTCAAAGTTTTTGCTATTTTTTATGTAAACAAATAACCACACTGAATAGTGTTGCATTTTTCCAGTTCCAGTTTGTATGAGAGAGAGAGAGAGAGAGAGAGAGAGAGAGAGAGAGAGAGAGAGAGAGAGAACTACATCCGCTGAAAGTCTATTCCAAGTATTTGCTATTTTGTATGTAAACAAATAACCACTGTGTGGTGTTGCATCTTTCCAATTCCAGTTTGTATGAGAGAGAGAGAGAGAGAGAGAGAGAGAGAGAGAGAGAGAGAGAGAGAGTGTGTGTGTTACAAGGATTTTGGATGTCTCAAAGACTTTTTAGTCCATCCGAGGAGACTCCATTTGCTCTTTGGTAGAGCGATTTAGTTTAAACATTTAAGAGAGTTCTTATGATCTTGTCTTAACTTATTCTTGAACTCGTTTACCGTGTTACTGTTTACTACATTAGCTGGAAGTCTATTCCAAGTATTTGCTATTTTGTATGTAAACAAATAACCACTGTGTTGTGTTGTACCTTTCCAATTCCAGTTTGTAAGAGAGAGAGAGAGAGAGAGAGAGAGAGAGA
>NW_027171728.1:440000-448353 GCF_036898095.1 Palaemon carinicauda
CTTCATTAATTCCGCTACAGTTCACATGAAGCCAAGGAGATGTCAGTGTACCGGAATTAATGAAGCCACTTATACATATGTCGTGGCCAAGTGGGTTAGTCACTGTCTATATAAGCTTGCCGACCAGGGTTCGATTCCCGGCCGGAGCCAAGCTCTTGTCTTTGTGTGATTTCGCCTGGGGCTCTGATCCCGAGGTCGTTAAGAGAATCCAGACATTAATATATCAAAATTATATATGGCTTATTTGAATATGTATATTTATATATATCCATTAATTCATTTATCCTTTTTTTTCAGTGGCCACAGACGCGCAGCGGCGGCATCTATGCCCGCGGCTGCTGGACTACATGGTGGTCGTCGGCGCCCGTGCCCCCGTGCGGGCGACCCCGGTCCAGCCTCCAGAACTGCTTCGG
The DNA here is from genome assembly GCF_036898095.1 of Palaemon carinicauda. Taxonomy (NCBI): domain Eukaryota; kingdom Metazoa; phylum Arthropoda; class Malacostraca; order Decapoda; family Palaemonidae; genus Palaemon; species Palaemon carinicauda. The sequence continues at coordinate 440,414 of NW_027171728.1, forward strand.
CGCTACCCGCCCGATGATCACAAGGCAAGTAGCCAGATGTGCGTTCGAATCTTGAAAGGATTTGGAGCGGTTGGCGGTAGGTGAATATCGGGGGTGGAGAAGAGATTGTTTTTTTTTTTAAGGAGGGTTTTTATGGAGTGAAAGGTGTATGTAGGGATTATTATTTATTATTATTGTTATTGTTATTATAAATAATACTATTGTTAAATAAGCTACGTTGTTATTATTATTTTTATTATTATTATTAGATAAGCTACATTGCTATTATTATTATTATTATTATTAGCTCAGCTACATTATTTTTATTTTTATTATTATTATATTTTTTATTAGTTAATATACATTATTATTATTATTATTATGATTATTATTATTATTATTATTATTATTATTATTATTATTATTATTATTATTATTATTATTATTATTATTAACTAAGCTACTACCCTAGTTGGAACAGCAGAAAAATATCCCAGTGAGGAAAGGAAATAAGCTAATATGAGAGATAATGAAATAGAAATGTATAATAATGTAAGATCAGTAACATCGTTACAATATATATATATATATATATATAGAGAGAGAGAGAGAGAGAGAGAGAGAGAGAGAGAGAGAGAGAGAGAGAGAGAGAGCATATATATGCTATAAAGACGTTTGAAACAAGTTTGAACTTATGAAGTTCCACCGATTCAACTGCCCGATCAGGAATATCATTCCATTATCTGGTCACAGCTGGAATAAAACAAAACCCCTCTCTCTCTCTCTCTCTCTCTCTCTCTCTCTCTCATGAAAGACAATCGTAATCTCTTTATCGGCTTATCACTGAATCCGATTTCTTCGAATTATTTAAGATTTTTGGACAAAAGAATTGATTTTCCAAAACCTATTTTTTTTATCTTGTTTTAGGAAATAGACATTTAAAATTATTACAAATACACACACGCACACACAGATATATATATATATATATATATATATGTATATATATGTATATATATATTATATATATACAGTATATATATATATATATATATATATATAAAGTATATTTACGTGAATAATTTTTTAGTTAACATACACTGTATTTACAATTGCAATTATTAGTATATATCTAAATATGTTTTTAAATAGAAAAAATATATCGACTCGTGAACGTCCGTATTATCAATACTCATTAATTGAGGTTTATCATAATTACTTTCCATAATTAATAAAAAAATATAATTAATTTCCATAATTGATAAATAAAATCACAGTTACTGCCCTTAATAAAAAATATAATTACCTTCCTTGATTAATAAAAAAAATCATAATTACTTTTTTTAATTAATAAAGATATTATAATTTCCTTCCTTAATTAATAAAAGAAATTATAATTACTTTCATTGATTAATAGAAAAATAATTACTTCTTAATTAATAATAATATAATTACCTTCATTGATTAATAAAAAAAAATCATAATTACTTTTTTTCAATTAATAAAGAAATTATAATTTCCTTCCTTAATTAATAAAAGAAATTATAATTACTTTCCTTAATTAATAAAAAAATAATTATTTCCTTCCTTAATTAATAAAAGAAATTATAATTACTTTCCTTAATTAATAAAAAAATAATTATTCCTTAATTAATAATAATATAATTACCTTCTTTGATTAATAAAAAAAATCATAATTACTTTTTTAATTAATAAAGAAATTATAATTTCCTTCCTTAATTAATAAAAGAAATTATAATTACTTTCCTTAATTAATAAATAAAATCATAATTACTGCCCTTAATTAATAATAAGATAATTATCTTTGATTAATAAAAAAAATCATAATTACTTTTTTTAAATAATAAAGAAATTATAATTTCCTTCCTTAATTAATAAAAGAAATTATAATTACTTTCCTTAATTAATAGAAAAATAATTATTCCTTAATTAATAATAATATAATTACCTTCTTTGATTAATAAAAAAAATCATAATTACTTTTTTAATTAATAAACAAATAATTTCCTTCCTTAATTAATAAAACAAATTATAATTATTTTCCTTAATAGAAAAATGATAATAACTCCCTAATTAATAAAAAAAATCATAATCTCCTTAGTTAATAAAAAATCATAATCAATAAAAAAAAAATTATAATTGGCTTTTCATTATAATTTTCTTTTTCATTTTTTTATGCTTTACACTGATCTACGTATCTTTGCCTTTTACTTTTATTCTTATTTATTACGTTTATATATATATATTATATATATATATATATATATATATATCACATTTATATATACACACATACATATATATATATATATATATATATTTATATGCATATATATATATATATATATACACATTTATATATACATATATATATATATTTATATATATACATATATATTTATATATACATATATATGTATATATACATATATATATGTATATAATACATATGTATATAATATATATATATATATATATATATATAGTTTGTATATATGCATGTACAGTTTAACACCAGGCTTTGAATATTAATACACACAAAGACAGAGAAATCAAAATATTTACTTCTAGTTATTATTTTATGGATTTTATCACGGAGTAAACAATCATAAAATCGATATGAATATAAAATTAGTTTCAAAATTAATATAAAACAACGAGCTTCAAGTAATAAATATTAATTTCATAGTTATAAGCGAATATCATCTCACATCAAGCCTTCTCCCTCCCTGGATCAGGCTGGCAAATCTCCCGGCTCGCTCGAATGTGTACAACACCAGGGTTACCAACATCAGGGAGGCGGGACTCGCTTAAAGATGCAGTCTCCTATGTGTGTGATTTCCTTGCATAATTCTAAAGGCTGAGGGTGTTGCATAGGGGTTGTTGTGCCATTGTTTGTGTGTATTTAGCAATGCGGGTATTATTTGCGGATTATAACTGCAAGCGAATGGGTTTTAAGGGTTTTTTTTTATATAATTCCTTGCAACGTTATCTGTTTGTTTGTCGTAATGCTGTGGTGATATAGATGTAGACTTGTTTTGTTTGTGAAGGGATGTTATGTGATATTTTTTCTGTATGAAGATTTATATATATATATATATATATATATAGATAGATAGATATGTATATGTATGTATACAGTGTATATATATATATATATATATTTATATATATGTATGTATATATATATAGATATATACAGTATTATATATATATATATATATATATATGTTTACATACACACATATACATATATATATAATATATATATATATATATATATACATATATATATATATATAGATATATACAGTATTATATATACATATATATATATATATATATATATTATATATATATGTTTACATACACACATATACATATACATATACATATATATATGTATATATGTATATATATGTATACATATATATGTATACATATATATATATATATATATATATGTATATATGTATTTATACTGATCGCGCTGAGCGGCATTACCAGACATAAACTACTCGGTCTCTCCACATCTCTCTGGTAAGGACCTAGGGAGTAGTCACACCCTGGTGAGAGGGGGTTACACCATGAGGTACAGTCGGAAACCACAACTGCCGTGTTGTAGTTAGGAAAGAGGGTAGGAAGGATTGAATCTACGGTAAGAATATGTATCTAAATATGTTCTGACGGATCGCGTACACTAGTTTATACATAGACTTCAAGGTTCGGTTTATAGTTCTACTAAATCAAAAGTAAATTGATTTATTTAATTGGTATATTGCAGGACATTTCTTTGTATTGGATATTGTTATAATTAACCTTTTGTTAACTCTGACCTAGTTTTAACTGACGGAGTTACTAAAATAGCATATGGTTTTTACAAACAGTTCCCCTCTCTTTGAAGTAATGATGGTACCCCATGACCCTTTATGTCGTTTAAAGGTAGCTCATGAGTGGCAGAGGCAAGGGACAGTGACAGTCGTCTAGCTACCCCACCTCTTCATTAAGTTGGATCTGTGTGGGCCAGGCAATGGCTGATGACTAAGCAGGTAGACTTCTATGTTATCCCAAATCCATCACCCTTAGTTCAGGAGGATGGTGAGGTTGCATACACTACTATAGTCAATTTTTTTTAGCGAGTCAGATTTGCACCGACTCGCAGCGGTGCCCTTTTAGCTCGGAAAAGTTTCCTGGTCGCTGATTGGTTGGACAAGATAATTCTAGCCAATCAGCGATCAGGAAATTTTTCCTAGCTTAAAGGGCACCGCTGCGAGTCGGTGCAAATGCGCCTCATTAAAAGAAATTGACTATATTAACTGTTTAGCTTGAGCTGATCTCGAACCCCTGGCCAACAGATGGTCAGGCAGAGACGTTACCAATAGGCTATCATAACCTTTTTTTAATGACTTGTTTTAATGACTGCATTAATAAAGGTCAGTTGATTGACTAATTCCATAAATTAGTTTTTAGAAAACAAACCCATTTTTTCAATTTCTAACGGCAGCCCCTACTGGGTTGAATGGACACCTTGCCCCATCTATCCATTGATTAATGAGGTTAGATTTTAGGATGTCAGAAAACGCAAAATCAATCGATCATTTAATCACTGAAACAATTCTTCTCTCAAGGTGTTAATTACTGCATTGTAACTGTTCAGTGGCTTCTTTCCTCTTGGTAAGGGTACAAGAGACTCTTTAGCTGTGGTAAGCAGCTTTTCTAGGAGAAGGACACTCCAAAATCTAGCAATTGTTCTCTAGTCTTGGGTAGTGCTATAGCCTCTGTACCGTGGTCTTCCACTGTAGAAGAGACTCTCTATCTGTGGTAAGCAACGCTTCTAGAAGAACACTCCAAAATCAAACCATTGTTTTCTAGTCTTGGTTAGTGCCATAGCCTCTGTACCATGGTCTTCCACAGTAGCAGAGACTCTTTAGCTATGGTAAGCAGCTCTTCTACGAGAAGGATACTCCAAAATCAAGCTATTATTCTCTAGTCTTGGGTAGTGCCATAGCCTCTGTACCATGGTCTTCCACTGTAGAAGAGACTCTTTTGGTATGGTAAGCAGATTTTTCTAGGAGAAGGACACTCCAAAATCAAGCTATTATTCTCTAGTCTTGGGTAGTGCCATAGCCTCTATACCATGGTCTTCCACTGTAGGACAGACTCCTTTGGTATGGTAAGCAGATTTTTCTAGGAGAAGGACACTCTAAAATCAAACCATTGTTTTCTAGTCTTGGATTGTGCCATAGCCTCTGTATCATGGTCTTCTACTGTCTTGGGTTAGAGTTCTCTTGCTTGAGGGTACACTCGGGCACACTATTCTATCTTATTTAATCATATTTTTCCAATTTTTTGTAGTTTTTTTAGTTTATATATGAAAGATCTAATCTGGTGTTGGTACTGTTCCTAAAATATTTTATTTTAATAGTCTATTATTTCTCTTATAGTTTATTAATTTCCTTATTTCCTTTCTTCACTGTGTTATTTTCCCTGTTGGAGCCCTTAGGCTTATAGCATCCTGGTTTTCCAACTACGGTTGAAGCTTAGGAACTACTACTACTACTACTACTACTACTACTACTACTACTACTACTACTACTACTAATAATAATAATAATAATAATAATAATTATAATACTAAAAATAATGATAACAACCATACTACTACTACTACTTCTAGTACTACTACTACTACTAATAATAATAATAATAATGATAATAATAACAACCATACTACTACTACTACAATTAATACTACTACTACTACTAATGATAATAATAATAATAACAACCATACTACTACTACTACTACTACTACTACTACTACTAATAATAATAATAATAATAATACTAATACTAATACTAATACTAATAATAACAACCATACTACTACTACTACTACTACTACTACTAATAATAATGATAATAATAATACTAATACTAATACTAATAATAACAACCATACTACTACTACTACTACTACTACTAATAATAATAATAATAATGATAATAATAATAATAGGCATCACATGTCTGGCTCATCCCAGGGGACAGATACACAGGCCAATCTGGGCAAGGAGGCTGATGACCTTAGTTGCGTGACCTTACTCGACCTTAGCACCTGAAGCGCTCTCTTTCCAGTCTGGCGTAACCTATGCGTGACCTTGTGCGCGCCTACGGGCTGTCTCATTTCCCCCCCCCCCCCCCTTGGCCTGCAGCCACGCTCTCTCTCTCTCTCTCTCTCTCTCTCTCTCTCTCTCTCGTTGTAACTTTGATTTTGTTTCGATCATTTAAGTGTCTTTGTATTGTTTTTTACTTATGGTTAAATTCTCTCTCTCTCTCTCTCTCTCTCTCTCTCTCCTCTCTCTCGTTGTAACTTTGATTTTGTTTCGATCATTTAAGTGTCTTTGTATTGTTTTTTACTTATGGTTAAATTCTCTCTCTCTCTCTCTCTCTCTCTCTCTCTCTCTCTCTCTTTGCAACATTGATTCTGTTTCGATCATTTGAGTTTTAACTTTTGGTTAAATCTCTCTCTCTCTCTCTCTCTCTCTCTCTCTCTCTTTGCAACATTGATTCTGTTTCGATCATTCGAATTTTAACTTTCGGTTAAATCTCTCTCTCTCTCTCTCTCTCTCTCTCTCTCTCTTCGCAACATTGATTCTGTTTCGATCATTTGAGTGTCTTTGTATTGTTTTTCACTTATGGTTAAATCTCTCTCTCTCTCTCTCTCTCTCTCTCTCTCTCTCTCTTTCTCTCTCTCTTGCAACATTGATTCTGTTTCGATCATTTGAGTGTCCTTATATTGTTTTTCACTTATGGTTAAATCTCTCTCTCTCTCTCTCTCTCTCTCTCTCTCTATATATATATATATATATATATATATTTATATATATATATATATATATATATATACATATATATATATACATACATATTTTTTCTGAGTGAGAATCGGCAAAGCTACACTAGTCAGAGCCACCCAAACTAGGTTGGTTTGCTGTGAGAAATCAGACGAAAATCTCCAAGCTTCACTAATGTCCCCTAGGCAGCGTTATGATGAAAACTGGCCACACTCCGGACACGAATTGATATTTCTGAGGTATTTGTCCTGCAGAGGACTAGAAATGGCTACAGTTTTTCTTTTATGTATGTATATATATGCATATATACATATATATGTATATATACATATATATATGTATATATATATATATATATATATACTGTAAATTATATACACACATATATATATACATATATATACACATATATACATATATATATATATATATATATATAGAGAGAGAGAGAGAGAGAGAGAGAGAGAGAGAGAGAGAATGTATATAAGTACATACACATACTTACATAAATCACCTCTATAACAACCAAGCCCATAATATTTTCTGTCCTTCAAATTAATTCCCTCCCCAGACTGACGAACGAGCTGGCTGGCTTTCCTTTTAATTAATTAGTGGAAAAACTTTCATTTCGTCCGGAGGCTGTAAATCTCCCCCATGTTGTTTTTCATCTCCACGTCCTCACAATGTTTTTCCCAGATAAACTAGGTTTAAGTATTTTGATAATATCGTGTGTTTACGTTTAGGTTTTCCCTTTTCGGAAGTTCGTATTTGAATATGTTTACTGTTCCATACAAGTATTATATACGTATTGGGAACACATCTCGTATGTTTACGTTTAAGTTTTCCTTTTTCAGTAGTTCGTATTGTAATGATATGTTTACTGTTCCATACACGTATTATATACGTATTGTAAACACATATATAATATACTAAAATTGCTTTAGAATTTTTATTTATATCTAAAAGAATATTTTTCTTTGAATTTTATTTATACATAAAAGAATATTTTTCTTTGAATTTTTATTTATATATAAAAGAATATTTTTCTTTGAATTTTTATTTATATCTAAAAATATATTTTTC
>NW_027171729.1:67500-70000 GCF_036898095.1 Palaemon carinicauda
AGGTTGTTGCAAGCAGTGAAAAGTTTCTACAAAGGTAGTAAAGCATGTGTTAGAATAGGAAATGAAGTGAGCGATTGGTTTCCGGTGAGAGTGGGGCTGAGACAGGGATGTGTGATGTCGCCGTGGTTGTTTAACTTGTATGTTGATGGAGTGGTGAGAGAGGTGAATGCTCGAGTGCTTGGACGAGGATTAAAACTGGTAGACGAGAATGATCATGAATGGGAGGTAAATCAGTTGTTGTTTGCGGATGATACTGTACTGGTAGCAGACACAGAAGAGAAGCTTGACCGACTAGTGACAGAATTTGGAAGGGTGTGTGAGAGAAGGAAGTTGAGAGTTAATGTGGGTAAGAGTAAGGTTATGAGATGTACGAGAAGGGAAGGTGGTGCAAGGTTGAATGTCATGTTGAATGGAGAGTTACTTGAGGAGGTGGATCAGTTTAAGTACTTGGGGTCTGTTGTTGCAGCAAATGGTGGAGTGGAAGCAGATGTACGTCAGAGAGTGAATGAAGGTTGCAAAGTGTTGGGGCCAGTTAAGGGAGTAGTAAAAAATAGAGGGTTGGGCATGAATGTAAAGAGAGTTCTATATGAGAAAGTGATTGTACCAACTGTGATGTATGGATCGGAGTTGTGGGGAATGAAAGTGATGGAGAGACAGAAATTGAATGTGTTTGAGATGAAGTGTCTGAGGAGTATGGCTGGTGTATCTCGAGTAGATAGGGTCAGGAACGAGGTGGTGAGGGTGAGAACGGGTGTAAGAAATGAGTTAGCGGCTAGAGTGGATATGAATGTGTTGAGGTGGTTTGGCCATGTTGAGAGAATGGAGAATGGCTGTCTGCTAAAGAAGGTGATGAATGCAAGAGTTGATGGGAGAAGTACAAGAGGAAGGCCAAGGTTTGGGTGGATGGATGGTGTGAAGAAAGCTCTGGGTGATAGGAGGATAGATGTGAGAGAGGCAAGAGAGCGTGCTAGAAATAGGAATGAATGGCGAGCGATTGTGACGCAGTTCCGGTAGGCCCTGCTGCTTCCTCCGGTGCCTTAGATGACCGCGGAGGTAGCAGCAGTAGGGGACTCGGCAGTATGAAGCTTCATCTGTGGTGGAAATGTGGGAGGTTGGGCTGTGGCACCCTAGCAGTACCAGCTGAACTCGGCTGAGTCCCTGGTTAGGCTGGAGGAACGTAGAGAGTAGAGGTCCCCTTTTTTGTTTTGTCCTTGTTGATGTCGGCTACCCCCCAAAATTGGGGGAAGTGCCTTTGGTATATGGATGGATATACACACATATATATATATTATGTGTACTGTATATATATATATATATATATATATATATATATATATATATATATTTATATATATATATATATATATATATATATATATATATGTATGTATATATATAATTATATGTATATGTATATATATATATGTGTTTATATCTATATCTATATATATATATATATATATATATATATATATATATATATATTATTGATATCAAAATTATTATTATTATTATTATTATTATTATTATTATTATTATTATCATTATTATTATTATCATCATTATTATTATTATTATTATTATTATTATTATTATTTTTATTATTATTATTATTATTATTATTATCAAAATTATAATTATTTTTATTATTATTATTATTATTAAAGTTATTATTATTATTAGTATTATTATTATTAATATTATTAAAATTATTATTATTATTATTTATATTAATAAGTATAAAATTACTATTATTATTATTATTAATATTATTAAAATTATTATTATTATTATTTATATTAATAAGTATAAAATTACTATTATTATTATTATTATTATTATTATTATTATTATTATAATTTTTACTATTATTATTATTATTATTATTATTATTAGTATTATTATTATTATTATTATTATTATTATTATTTTTATTATTATTATTATTATTATTATTATTATTATTGGCTGAATCTGCAGAATTCAATTTCTTGTCCAATTTCTCGATTCTATGGACAATTCTCTTTTCAGGGTTGCTACATTCAGCTAGCAAGGTGGCGAAGGTCATCAGGTGGGTGAAGGATACAATCCAGGTTAAGGGTGGATGTAATTAATACAGCTTAAGGGATGAAGGAGAAGCCCAGCTCGCTACTGACGTCCCCCGCGAGGTTGACCGCGACCCCGAGGACGAGGACTCCTCTGATGACGACGCCCATGATGATCGATGCCCCGATATCGATAACCCCAACCATGAAGAGGATCTTGGAGGTGGCCTGAGCTACCCCAACAAGATTATCCATGCCCAACAAGTCCTTAAGGAGAGGGACTTGAAGAAGAGGAGGAGGACTATCTTGAGGAAGCTGGCCACCCTTAATGGCGGAAAGCTACGGATCCCAGAGGTCCGTCAGGAATACATTAACATCTCCAGCTACGTCCCTACGCCAGCATAGGAGCAGATTCTCAAGATGGGCCTCAACTGCCACTTCATCACCCAACCGAG